>NC_134485.1:394295891-394400891 GCF_040206685.1 Ascaphus truei
TCACCACCTAGTCCCGCCCTCAACCCCGCCCCCAACCCCGCCCCCAACCCTGCTTTAAAATAAAATATATAAATAAAATACATTTAATAAATTCCTAGTCAGAACAACATTCGTTTTTGACATAAATGTATTTATTGTATTACATTATACTACAATTAGTCCTTGTTACATGTGCGTGTGCGTGTGCATATGCGTGTGCGTGTGTGTGTAAATGTCGGATCTAGAAATAAAAGCCAGGTGTGAATGACTAGTTTTCTGAACCCTTAACCAGTGTCTGGATGTCCCTCTTCACAATATCTAAAGTAGCAATCCCGCCTGGGATCTTACCTGATCCACAGTCCCTCAATGTCCAGGTACCCTCATTCCCGCAATGCTACACATTGGAGGGGAGGTGTTCCCTACCTGTCTTCTGGGTTAGGATGGGGGGGGTTCCGATGTCTTCCGTGTGAAGCTTGAGTCAGATCTGGAAGAAAGCAGTGTAGGTTATTTCGGTGTAGTATAGGGCAGTTAAGATATATAGGGTAAATAAGAGATCCAGAGTGTGAGAGAGTGTGGGTGACAGAGTGTGAGAGAGTGTGGGTGACAGAGAGAGTGTGTGGGGGAGAGAGAGTGTGTGGGGGAGAGAGAGAGTGTGGGGGAGAGAGAGTGAGTGGGGGAGAGAGAGAGAGAGTGTGGGGAGAGAGAGAGAGTGTGGGGAGAGAGAGAGTGTGTGTGGGTGGGGGAGAGAGAGAGAGAGAGAGAGGGGGGGGATAGAGGGAGAGAGAGTGTGGGTGACACAGAGAGAGAGAGAGAGAGAGAGAGAGAGAGTGGGTGACACAGAGAGAGAGAGAGAGAGAGAGAGAGAGAGAGAGAGAGAGAGAGAGAGAGAGTGGGTGACACAGAGAGAGAGAGAGAGAGAGTGTGTGGGTGACAGAGAAAGAGAGAGAGTTTGGGGGGGAGAGAGAGAGAGAGAGGTAGTGTGGGGGAAGAGAGAGAGAGAGGGAGTGTGGGGGGGAGAGAGAGAGAGGGAGTTACTGACTGACTGACTGGGGGGGTTGGTGGGTGACTGACTGACTGACTGGGGCGGGGGTGGGTGACTGACTGGGGCAGGGGTGGGTGACTGACTGACTGGGGCGGGGGTGGGTGACTGACTGACTGGGGTGGGGGTGGGTGACTGACTGGGGCAGGGGTGGGTGACTGACTGACTGGGGCGGGAGGTGGGTGACTGACTGACTGGGCGGGGGTGGGTGACTGACTGCGGCGGGGGTGGGTGACTGACTGACTGGGATGGGGTGGGTGACTGACTGGGGCATGGGAGGTGACTGACTGGGGCGACTGACTGGGGCGTGGGGGTGACTGACTGGAGCGTGGGGTGTGACTGACTGGGGGGTGATTGACTGGGAGTGGGGGGGTGACTGACTGGGGGGTGGGGGGTGACTGACTGGGGGGGTACCTCTGGTGTCACACACATACACATTCTCCCACACCACACGTATTCTCCCATATATTTATAAACACACACACACACACACACACACACTCACACACACACACTCTCTCTCTCTACACACACAGGGGAGGGGAGGAAAGCCGCGACCAGCAGCACCACCACCACGCTCCTCCCCCACCTACCCGTGCCCATCTCCTGCTCGGGGGGGGGCAGGCCGACATCCCCCCCATACCTCACGTGGGAGTAGAGGAAGCTTTGGGGAGGTGGCAGGGTGGGTGGGAGTTACATGGCGAGGTATCCCCCAGCGGGCGCCCCAGGGGAGTCAGCCCGCCATGGCCGCCACTTCCCTGCTCCCCTCGCCGGCATGTCCCGCAGTGCGCAGCCAAGCAGCTTTGCAGGCTGCTTCTTCTTCGGCGGCATGAAGCTTGTGGGGGGGGGGGCAGGCCAACCCCCCCCACCTCATGCGGTGGCTGCACCGTCATGAAGATAGCTGGCGGGCATATTTTAAGCTTTGGGGTGGGGAGGCGGCAGTGAGGGTGGGAGGCACGTTTGCGAGGGCCCCCGCGTACACCCAACCGGGCTGCAGCAGTTGGGACCTCCCGCCCTGGCTGCGATCGGTGGATCGTGGGACAGGAGGAGGGGAGAGGAGAAGGGGACAGGAGCAGGGGGACAGGAGGAGGGGAAGGGACAGGAGGAAGGAAGGGGAAGGGACAGGAGGAGGGGAAGGGGACAGGAGAGCTAATGCAAGGCGAGGTGCAGGGCGAGGGAGAGAGGGAGGAAGGGCGGGGAGAAGGGTGGGGAAGGCAGGGAGAGCCAGGGGAGCCGTGGGAGTAGGGAGCCATGGGGGACCAGGGAGATCGCAGGTTGTCTTGCAGGAGGCAGGGAAGGAGCAGATGGGGCCGCAGCATGGAGAGATTGGAGGGTACTTACCCTCCAACAGAGCTCCAGGCAGAAAGAAATGGCCGCGCGTTGGGCGCTGGCTCATATAGAGCCTGTCCGCGCGCCCACAAAGCCTGGGAGCCGCGCGCTAATCATCTGTCAGGTAGTGGGAGTTTTTTTTTCAGCGCGAGCAGGAAAAATTTCAGCGCGAGCAGGGAAATTTAAAAAAACAAACACGTGTGCTGCTTGGGCCAATATTTAATCGCCCTGAGGTTAAATCCACTCGCCCCAGGCGTGTAAATGTATAGCATTGTCGAACACTGTATATATATATATATATATATATATATATATATATATATATATATATATATATATATATATACACTGTATATATATATATACCGTATTTCCTCGATTGTAAGACACAGTTTTTTTCCCTTTTTCATGTGGCTGAAATATGACTACGTCTTACAATCGATGTACTGGGGGGGGGGCGGAACAGCCAGGGGGCGCTGCTGTAGATGCCTGCCGGGTTTTTTGTGTGCAGCAAAAATGTCTGCGATCATAGCCCCCCTCCTCCCCCTCGTGCAGAGAGATATGCTGCAGATGCCTGCCGGGTCTTAGCATAACAGCATAGTTGCGATCACAGCCCCCCTCCCCTCTGTGCAGAGAGATCATGGCCGCCCCCCCCTCCATGAGGTGCAGAGAGTTCAGTGGAGATCCCACGGACAGGTGTATGTCTTCACAGCAGCCCCACCTCCCCCTGTCAAATCTCTGTGAGCTGCACGTGCAGAAGGAGATGTGTGTGTGTGTGTGTGTGTGTATGTCTGTCTATCTCTGTGTGTCTCTGTCAGTCTGTCTCTGTGTGTGTGTGTGTGTGTGTGTCTGTGTCTGTCTGTCTGTCTCTGTGTGTCCTTCCAATCTCTCCCTCTCCCCTTCCCTCCTATCTCTCTCCCCCTTCCCTCCTATCTCTTCCCCCCCTTCCCTCCTATCTCTCCCCCCCCTATCTATCCCCCCCTTCCCTCCTATCTCTCCCCCCTTCCCTCCTATCTCTCCCCCCTTCCCTTCTATCTCTCCCCCCTTCCCTCTTATCTCTCCCCCCTTCCCTCCTATCTCGCCCCCCTTCCCTCCTATCTCTCCCCCTTCCCTCCTATCTCGCCCCCCTTCCCTCCTATCTCGCCCCCCTTCCCTCCTATCTCGCCCCCCTTCCCTCCTATCTCGCCCCCCCTTCCCTCCTATCTCGCCCCCCCTTCCCTCCTATCTCGCCCCCCCTTCCCTCCTATCTCACCCCCCCTTCCCTCCTATCTCTCCCCGCCTTCCCTCCTATCTCTCTCCCCCCTTCCCTCCTATCTCTCTCCCCCTTCCCTCCTATCTCTGTCCCCCTTCCCTCCTATATCTGTCCCCCTTCCCTCCTATCTCTGTCCCCCTTCCCTCCTATCTCTGTCCCCCCTTCCCTCCTCTCCCCCCATTCCCTCCTCTCCCCCATTCCCTCCTCTCCCCCCATTCCCTCCTCTCCCCCCATTCCCTCCTCTCCCCCCATTCCCTCCTCTCCCCCCATTCCCTCCTCTCCTATCTCTACCCCCTATCCCTCCTCCCTTCCCTCCTATCCCTCCCCCTTCCCTCCTATCCCTCCCCCTTCCCTCCTTTCTCCCCATTTTCTTCTCCCCCTTCCCCCTCTCTATCCCCTCTCTCCACCCCCCTCTCTCTCTCTCTCTCCCACCAGAAAAAAATTCAGCACATTTAATATAATGTTTTTTTCCCAAAATTTTTATTAATTTAAGGGTGCATCCTAGAATCGATGGCGTCTTAGAATATATATATATAGATATATATATATATATATATATATATAGATATATATATATATATATATATATATAGATATATATATATAGATATATATATATAGATATATATATATATAGATATATATATGTAACGGTTTTTCTGGCCCGGCCTGACCCACCCAATCTCACATTGGCCCCTGTGGTCTAACCGGCCCCCATTACAGTATGGTAGTGTCTGGTGGTGCACCTGTCGGCAACAGGACTCCTGAGTCTCCCGCATGATGGTGTGTGGGGAGAACCCGTCCAGACAGGCAGCTGAGGTAGTGTGCTGAGTCCTACCTAGTTCCAGTGCAGCGCCTCCACCTCATCAGGGTCCCTGCGTCCGCAAGGGGATGGTCCTGTTGAGGAACTCCTCCGTGGTGCTCCTCTCTGTACATTCACTCCACACATGTACACGAGAGGGTTTGTGATTAAGAGCATCTTTATTGTTTGAGGTGGGCTAGCTGCCCTCCACAATGGGGTGTACTTAGCCCTCCATCTTCCAGCTGCTTCCCTCCGAAAGGTACGCCTTCCCTTAATAGGTGGGTTCCCTATCCCCGCAGGGATCTCGGCCCTGTGCCAGGTCCCTGGTCACAGTTCTCTCAGGCAGCTTGTCTCTGTCTGCTTGTGCTGCCAGACTCACAGCTCTGCATTCAGACTACTGCAACAATGTTGCAGAACTCCATGTGCTTCTTACTGAACACAGCAGCACAGCAACAGGAACTCCTAACTTTGGATCAGTGCTGTGCCTTATGTATACTCTGGAGGCTGACACACCTCTGACATCACTAACCATGGAGTCAGAGCATGTGACCACTCCCATCCATACACAGGGCACCTCACCAGGGTGTGAGGGCAAACCTCCATAATTACTGCTGGCATGCCCACAACTTACCAGGCCTTACTGTCAGCAGGAGATATGACTGTAGCCATTTTACATGCCGCTACATTCTCCCCCTGGTGAATCCCACCGTCCCCGGCTGGGACCTAAATTTGAACACCTTTCTGCAGGAAGCACTGTAAAATGAATGACATACATAATTAGTCACAACATTACAGTACATATCTTCATCATAAACATAACAGATACATCCTAACATAGATGTATAACAACCAGGGTTACTCCCTTATGGAGTATCCATTAGTGGTACTACCATACCCTCTTACGGTGGCTTGCGCACAGCATGGTCCACTGGGCTTAAAGCAGCAATGCTATAACCCTCTGCGCGACACTTCTCATGTAACCCGCCAGGATCCCAATCTTCTTCCCCTGATCCTTCCTCCTCATCAGTGCCATATCCCCTATCCTCACCAGTGGAACCCATCTTAAACTCAATTTCTCCCTCCATAAGGGGTTCAGGGACATACGGGTACTCCAACCCATGGGACGCCTTGTATTTGGCAATAATGGCCCTCTCGGCCCGGCTACATCGGATTAGCTCAGCATTCCCTGCCCATCCGGGCAACACCCATGATAGGGGCTCATCAGGGTCTACTGGATCGGACAGGATGTCAGGATCCATGGGCTCTATTTCCCTGCGCTCAATTTTGAACCACCGTTCCTGTAGCTCTCTCTCCCTTTGTGCAGGTGTAAACTGTCCTACTGCCCACCATCGGGTCTCCTTACGTTCCTCAGACCCCCACTCTAGTGAGTCCCCCTCCTCTGTATCCCCCCAAGAAGATACCCCAGAGGTCCTTGATGAAAGAGGCCTAGACCGCCTCTCTTGTTTGGAGCTATCCTGAGACTTAACTACGGCCACAGTAGGTACCCATCGGGACTCGGATACTATTCCCAACTGCCCTCCACCCCTCGACCCACCATCAGAGGCATAGCTGTTCAGTCTCTCCCCAGTCCGTTCCTCACCGATTCCCTGGGACCCTCCCGACACTCCCAAACTGGATGTGGACCCACAGGAAAAGGTGACAGGGAAAGGGGCTTTAGCTAGGGCATGGGGTTGGGCATAGGGACAGGAAATGGGCATCCGCGGGGTTCCGACCCGCTCTCTGCCTTCGGATAGTCCCGTATCATTGTGCGGACGTGCCGCTGGTTGGGCCTCACCCGTCTCAGCTCTCCTCGCTGCCTGCCAGCTCTTGGTTGACACAGGTGATCGGGAAGCACTGCCCGATCGCCGAGGCGTTGTTGTCATCTCTCCGATCGTTCCGCTACCTCCGCCGGAAGTGACGTCCTCACCGGAACCGGATACTCCGCCATCTCGCGATGGATCCCCATGCGGGATCTCTTCCTCCACAACGACATCCGCCGCCGGAAGTGATGTTTCTGCTCTCCGCTCTGCTCGGGCCTGGGCTAGGCCTTCCTCCGCCGTTGCCACCACCGGCGCCTGGGGAGGGTAAGGATGTATCTCACCGCTCCGTCGGCTCGGGATGGAATCTTCTCCTCCTTCCGCGCTGTAAGTCACCACGGCCGTGGGACTCCGCCTCTCGGTTTGGTTCTGCACCGGCGATCTCGGCGCCTCGAGACTCCGCTCCGCTGCGACACAGGTAAGTGCTGGTTCTTTTGCAGCACCGCTGTAGTGGTCCGCCGGTAGGCGCATCACCACCGTCGTTAGGGTCGCTTGTTCCTCTTCCGAGGAGCCGAACTCCGACTCGGGGAGTGGCACTCCCGCAGGGGACCGACGGTGAGGTTCCGGGTTCTCACCGCGGTAGTAGACCCCTCTCTCTTCAGGCTCCGTTCTGATCATTAGGAGCGATCCCCATTCTCCGGGATCAACTGGTTCGGTGCAGGCCGCACGCGGGGCTTCAGCCGTCAGCATGGCTGTGTCCGCCCCCGCCTTTACTACCAGGGAGCCTCCTGGCAATAAATAGGGATATACCCCAATGTCCATCTCGCTCTTTGTTGTGCTGGTTACGGGAGACACTTTGCACAATGGTCTCTCCTGTTCACCAGCTCGCAACTGTGGGACAGGAAGCTCACATCCAGCTCCTCCCTCAGACAACTCGGGTCTTGGCTGGCAGAGATAGAGACCCCTCCCCCTGGTGAATATTTGGGGAGGGTCCCACAACGGGATAGGATGTTCTTTAATTGAGGCCGCACCTCTTTCAGTCCTAGAGGGCGCGGCCTCAGCTTTCGCGCCCTTATCCCCAACAGGGTGGGGTCCTTCTTTTGCCGCCAATTCCAGCCGTTTTCTTTCAGCTGCCTTGCGTGCAAAATACCCTTCCTTCTTGCATGCAGTACCAGCGGCAGGAACTACTTTTGGTAACAGTACCGCCGGCTCACCAGCTCCTTGCTCCGCTGGATTCATGCCCACGGGGCATAGTTGGAAACCACTCCCCCTGGTTGAGATTAGGGGGAGGTCCCATAGATTTATCGGGTGACCCAGCACTGGGGCTGAGTTAGTCACTGTCCATGAAGGCGCGGCTGCAGTTTTCGCGCCATACCCCCCATCAGGGCGGGGTTTTCCTGTTGGCGCCACTCCTTGCCAACTCTCTGCAAGTCCCGAATTTGCAGAATTTTCTGCAACTGGCCCACGCCATCTCCCGAGGAAGCGGGAACCGCCATTTAGGAATTCATTTCCATCAGCCCCAATCACAATGTCCTCAATACTGTCCTCCAGGGTAGTACCCGGCGGTCCTAAGATGGACCAAAACGGGGCAGCCACCGCCTTCGCTCCACTCCAGAGCAGATCAGTTAGCGACAACTCAGCGACAGTTTGCTCTTCAGTGGGGCGCACGCCACGGGTGCCTTCCCCATCAGCCTCTGGTCGCCATGTTGGGCTCTCCGCACCACGCGGATCCTCCATTCCTTGGGTTGTCACGCTCTCGTACCAATTATCGTACATAGGGCTCCGCTCTGCGGGGCAGCCACCACACCAGTACAATAAAGATTTGCTTCAGATGCACCACCACATGTGTACCTGATCTAGGCTGGACTCATGTTGCACTACCTCAGGCTAGGCTCACTCTCTCAGTGTCTGCTGTAACTCCTTCCTCCCAGTCTGTGCTCCCTATGGTAAGTGTCTGGAATGGGCTAGAGTACTCTGGCTCTGCCATGCAGTACTTGGGGCGTCTACCTCTCTTGGTCAGCCTAGCGCAGACCCTCTCCAGGATTCCTGACCACGTTAACAGGCTATCCCTTCTGGCGTCCTACCAACTAGCACTACCTCAAAGTGACTCGGTCAGCTATAGCCCGGCTCCAGACCCCTCACTCCTTTCAGGCCCCTAGGTCGTCCCTGCGAACTGACAATACCCTGTCAGCCCCTGACCACCCCTAGGTCCGTCCCTACGCAGCACAGAGTGGCAGCAGACACTCTCCCTGTTTCCCAGTGTGCCTAGCTAGAGCCTGTCCTGATGACAGATCTGATCTCAGCAGCGCCTCCAAATGAAACGGTTTTTCTGGCCCGGCCTGACCCACCCAATCTCACATTGGCCCCTGTGGTCTAACCGGCCCCCATTACAGTATGGTAGTGTCTGGTGGTGCACCTGTCGGCAACAGGACTCCTGAGTCTCCCGCATGATGGTGTGTGGGGAGAACCCATCCAGACAGGCAGCTGAGGTAGTGTGCTGAGTCCTACCTAGTTCCAGTGCAGCGCCTCCACCTCATCAGGGTCCCTGCGTCCGCAAGGGGATGATCCTGTTGAGGAACTCCTCCGTGGTGCTCCTCTCTGTACATTCACTCCACACATGTACACGAGAGGGTTTGTGATTAAGAGCATCTTTATTGTTTGAGGTGGGCTAGCTGCCCTCCACAATGGGGTGTACTTAGCCCTCCATCTTCCAGCTGCTTCCCTCCGAAAGGTACACCTTCCCTTAATAGGTGGGTTCCCTATCCCCGCAGGGATCTCGGCCCTGTGCCAGGTCCCTGGTCACAGTTCTCTCAGGCAGCTTGTCTCTGTCTGCTTGTGCTGCCAGACTCACAGCTCTGCATTCAGACTACTGCAACAATGTTGCAGACCTCCATGTGCTTCTTACTGAACACAGCAGCACAGCAACAGGAACTCCTAACTTTTGATCAGTGCTGTGCCTTATGTATACTCTGGAAGCTGACACACCTCTGACATCACTAACCATGGAGTCAGAGCATGTGACCACTCCCATCCATACACAGGGCACCTCACCAGGGTGTGAGGGCAAACCTCCATAATTACTGCTGGCATGCCCACAACTTACCAGGCCTTACTGTCAGCAGGAGAGATGACTGTAGCCATTTTACATGACCGCTACATATATATAGATATATATATAGATATATATATAGATATATATATAGATATAGATATATATCTATATAATTACCACAATTATTAAGGTTATCGTGGGTAAAAAAAGTGACAAAAACCCTCCACAGTAAAGCATAAAGCAACTGCAAATATTACTGTATGTTCATTTGCATGTCTTAGACAGGTCTGCAACCCTGTCTTTCCCCATTATCGCCCAGCATACAGCGCTTCCACTGCAGCAAGGGATTCTGGGAAATGACATGCAAATGAGCACTCAGTGCCACCTTTTGTCTCAAGCTCGTATTGCACAAGCAAATCCTCAAGCCAATGCATGCTGTTTTAAACACAGCTTTTAGACAGAGGCTGAGATGAGATGCATAGCCATTAAACCCACTCACAGACATGTTTCGACCTTGATGGGTATTATCAGTGTGAGGTTGGTTGTAATGGCTAAGCTGGTTTGAGACTTAGACTAGGTAATCACCACAATTATTAAGGTTATGGTGGGTAAAAAGTGACAAAAACCCTCCACAGTAAAGCATAAATATATATATAGTGTATTAACGTATAAAAATATGTATTTTAAGGAACATGAACTCATTCAAATGCCCACTCACAAAGGGAGTATAAAAACAAGCATGTATGAGATTTGATCTCAATCGCCAACAACGCGGTCCTCTGAGCACACCACGAGATCCCGGCGCTCCTCCACGTGAACCGGAGGCGGAACCATCTCCCTTGAGTACCCGGCAAAGAGCCCATACAAGCCAATGTAAATACGTTCAATATGAATCGTGGGGAGACTCAGGAGCTCATACACAACTTCTATAGTATCCACTAAGTGAGTGTCAGCCACACAGTTAGACCACGCCCTACGTGTTTCGTCATCAAAATGACTTCATCTGGGGTAGCCCAATAGGTATACCCTCTCAGTATATATAGGGGAGAGAAAGGTTTTTTTTTTCCATTAATTGATTATACACGTGTGTAACAATCATCTTAAATTTGATGAGGACCCAGCATGAAACCATCTATAAATCAATGCAATATTTTCAGCTCATAGCAAATTTCAAAGTAAATAGAAATGAATATAAAAATAAACAACAAAGTTAAAAATAGCAATATGTATAAATGACTAAATTGTCAAAACCATATATTATGAGCACACATAGTATTTCTCCATGTGTATACCGAGTCTGAACTACAGTCTTTACCATAGTGCGGCCGTAGCAGCGCAACTCTGATTACCGCGGGCAGATGTAGTATGTTTTTTTTTTCCGGAGTGTATTGCGGTATTTTAGCGCTTGCAATATTAGCATTTATTAGCGCTGTCTGCAATACTGCAATACCGTCTAAAAACTCAGGGGGGCGTTCGCGAGCTGTTGTCTTCAAAGTCTAATACTTTAGCAGTTCAACCTATGTCAGTACACAGTCTGCGTGTGCGCGCGCAGTAATTGTAAATTTGCATATTTATACATGCATGTGCAGTGCTGTATGTCTCATTTGAAAATTGTTGAAACGCATAGGCGTGTGCTGTAACAGTATCACATTTCGGCATATACAGCGCTCTCCCCTCGCTCGCCCCCGCACACACACAGGATAATTTACTGCACTGCAGTATTTCAACTTCTTATCTTATCTACAGTACAGTACACCTCTCCCACACCATTCCTTTGAAAGTGTGTATTTCTGGTTTCAATCACATTCCTGCTTGATAGCTGATGATTACTGTGCATGCGTCTGTAAGTTCACCACTGCTTGCTTGCGAAGTTCAAGAGTGAGTGACCAAAAAAAAAATATATATATTATTTTTTTTCTCCTCATTTTTTATTTTTATTTTCTCCGCAAGCCTGCCTAAGCCATCTTGATATTACGATATTCAATCTGTGCTGTAGCTTTTGACTGCGACACTGTGCATTTGACTGTACATGGTTGATTTGTGTGCTATGTATTTGGGGGTGTAGGGATCAAATTATTATGATAACCTGCCTTTTGAAAATGTCATTTCTTTGAACTGCAGTACAGCTAATCCTTCATGCAGCTGTACCCTTTACCCCCCTCCCCCACGCACACATTCAAGGCTTGCTCAAGGATTTGAACCTCTTATCGACAGACACCTCTCCAGAACCATTCCGTTTCTAAAGCTTGCCATTGTGTTTTTAATCGTCCGTCCCTAGCCGAGCATCACCTCTCTGCGCCTGCGTGCCTAAAGAAGTTCCCACAGTCAGTCCCATAAATAATTTTCTTGGGGGGCATCTCCTGTTCACATGCGCATGCGCCTACCGTCGATGTGATGACACGCATATGCGTTTTAAGAAGGTTCCAATGTGCATGCGCCTAGCTTTTCACCAATTGTGAGGTATCTACTGTAGAAGCTGCTCAGCCAATGATATTGCTTACAGGAGAATCGCTTGACTTTTGAATCGCATTGATATTGATATTTCAAAAACAGAATAAAATACGGCAACATTACTCACCATAGACTTTGCTAATCAGCTGGCACCGAGCCACTGCCACTCCCGTATTCTTGATCATACACGTCGTTGACAGGTGACAGCGGGACTACTACACCTGTAGTCAGCTGATGAGGCTGGAAATCGCTTAGGTACATGCAAGCTTGCTGGACTCTGTACGCGAAATACGGCTCAGGCTGCAGGTATCCGGGCAGGGACAGACAGCAAGGGTTGCCGGTCACCAGGTTTTCACTGACGGTCGGACCGTTATTGGAAGCTGTCGCTGTCGCATTGCTTGCCAGCGACTGACGTTTCTTAGTTGGTTTTAACATGACCTTTCGCCTTTTGCAGTCTCCATGATCATAGATATGGGAAAAACCCGGTGATACACACCAATACCCTCCAATAACATCGGGATCAATACGAAAAAAACATGGATCGCTACATAACTTTTTCTTTATTGCACGCTTCCACACATGAGCATCTGGCAAAAATTTGTAAAAGTCATAGTTTTCGATAAAATACTGATAAATTTGAACAACTGTTGCCATCTTATCATCTGTTGCATTAATCGCGGCCCATATTAAATAAGCGTACGTTCTGTCGGGTTTTTGGAACACGGACTGCAGTTGTGCACTCATGGCGGGACTCTCAGGACAATAACACCAGTCCAGAAACTGTGCTTGTCTTTTTTTAATATGAAAAGCCTAAATTGATACATTATTGTAACTTCTTCAGTCCAAAGGCCAATTTACAATGGACCACTGTGGTATTTTTTTAAACACCTTCAAGTTGGCACATTACTGAAGTGCATGCGCATTACAATTCATGAATATCTGCCATCTGGCGGATACGCGAAGAATTTCAACCAATTAAATCCGAACCATTATCAATAAACACATCAACTGCGCATCAACCGCGGGTGTGAATGCAACATGAATGAGGTATGAATGCAGTCAGAATGCGGCATGAACGTGGTGAAGTGCGTGGCAATCGGAAAAAAATCCCGAAAAAATTCGAAGATGTTGGAGAATAAAAGTGGCCGCGGCTGTATAAGAACAACTCCCCACACACATAAAGAAACACCAGGCATTCAAAAGACTAGAAAAACATTATTCATTCAAAGGGCTAGAAAAAACATAAAATATTATATAACACTAAAAAAGTGTTACATGAAAATTTAATAATTGTGTTTCTATGTGACTATAAGTGTGTGATGTGTAAATATTTAATTTTCATGTAACACTTTTTTTTTCAAGTCAAATTTTATTGACAGATTACATGTTTGACAGACATTTCAAAGCTTTTTATCAACCGCATAATCATAACAATATCAATCGCCCATGCATCTTTGTTCTCCGCAGGTGAAGACAGGGCAAACTGGGAAGACAGATAGACAGACATTACACAGGCACCTGACAGAGAGAGGGGGGGTAGGGTTAACCGGGGAGGGGGGGGAGGGAAGGGGGAGGGAGGAGGGTGGGGGGGGCCTTCTAGCGTGGTTTCACCGACAGCTCTGCATCTTCCGGCTTATCGCTCCTTGGGGGGGCAGATTTCACCCCTGCGGCAGCCCCGACAGCTCCCTGCCTGGTTCAATCTGAGTAACTCCGATTTGTCCTGTATGTCTATGTTTATACTACTGCCCAGCGGAGAATGCATCTATTCTATTCATTGCCATATCGTGGACCTTTCTACCCCTGGTATATCTGTCTGAGCCAACCACGGCGTCCAACTTTTAGATAGTTTGTGCCAGTATCGTTGACCATACTCGTCAATTGCTCCATCTGGCAGACTGTCCAAATTCTATTCCGAATTGCAGTAATTGATGAAATCTCATTTTGTTTCCAACGTGCTGCGATCTCTCCTCTTTCCGCCATCGTAAAGTGCGATATTAATTTGTTAATTTTTCTCGAGAGGCCCGGGTGCGGTCTGTTTAGAAGAAACTGCCACGGGTCTAGGGGGATATTTATGCCTAGGATTCTGCTCAGCCAATCTTGGATAGAATCCCAGACGTTAGTTAGCTTGGGGCAAGACCACAGTATGTGTAACAAGTCTGCTTGTTGTCCACATGTTTCGGGTACAATGGGGAGTAACTGGGCAGGAATTTAGCCAATTTTGTGGGGGGGTGGTACCATCTCATCATAACTTTATATGCGTTCTCCCTGAGGGTCGTACACATGTAGCTTTTGGAGACTGCCGTGGTGATTTTCGGCCAGTCATCTACGTCTAATACCTCTCCTAAGTCCGTCTCCCATTTGGTCATGTAGCCTAATTTTTCAGTTACTGTCGAGCTAGAACCAGTTACTTCCTTGTACAGCTGCGATGTGAGTCCATCTGTGCTTGTCCCTGTTCGGCAGAGCTTTTCAAAGTTCGTTAATTGGTTCCTAGGTTGTTGAGCTTGGTAAAATGCTCTGACCTGAATGTACCTAAAGAATTCAGCATTGGGGATATTGTTGTTAGATTTAAGGAAATCAAATGTTTGAATGCCTCTTCTGCCCTCCAGGTCCACTAATCTATTAATATGATTAGCTTTCCAAATTGTAAAGTCCGCACTGTTCAGTCCAGGAGCAAACAATGGGTTCCCCCATAGTGGGGTCATGCCTGATGCTTTATGGGTCAAATTGCATTTAAGCCTGGTGCTCTCCCACACCGAGAGTGAGGAAAGCGGCATTTTAGCGCTTAATCGCACCTTTTTGGGTAGCCAGATTAAATGTCCTAGTTCAACCGGGGAGCAAATCTCTTTTTCTAATGCAACCCACCTTTTGCAGTCTGGGTTGGTGTGCCATTGCACGATTTGGCATAATAGGGCCGCTTTATAATAAGCCAACAAGCAGGGCACCGCAAGCCTCCCTGTCCCCGATTCGCCACGCATTATCCGCTTGCCCACTCTCGCCTTCCTCCCTCCCCAGATAAATCTATCTATCTCGGATTGGAGCTAGAGGACGTCCTTCAATCCCACTGGCACCGGGAGGGTCTGGTATAAGTAAAGAAGGCGAGGGAGCAGGTTCATTTTAATACAGTGAATTTTCCCTATCCAAGAGATTTTGTGTTTGGCCCATCCCCTTATGTCCCCTCGTAGGGTTTGCATCAGTTTGGGATAATTTGCCTGGTACAGCAGTTTGGTTGTCTTGGTTACGTTAATCCCTAGATATTTAATTTGTGTCTTCTGCCAGTTAAAGTTAAAGTTGAGGGTGATCAGCTTCTCCATGTGTTTTGGTAAATTTATATTCATAGCGTTTGATTTAGATTGGTTTATTTTAAATCCAGAGATCCTATTAAATCTACCCAGTAAATCGAATAAGTTTGGTAGAGAGGAGAGGGGGCTAGATATTTTCAGGAATACGTCATCCGCATACAGTGCCACCTTATGCGACTGGCTTCCAATGTCAATACCCGAGATATCTTTGCTGTCCCGTATTTGCGCGGCTAGGGGCTCCATACATAGCGCAAACAGGAGGGGGAGAGCGGACAGCCGTGCCTCGTTCCGCTCTTGATTAAGAAGGGGTCCGACGCGAACCCCTGGTGGGTCACCCTGGCTGACGGAGCCGAGTATAGGGAGAATATAGCTTCAATCAATTTCGTTCCCATCCCAAATGCTCCAAGCGTGGCCTCTAGATATGGCCAGTCTATCCTATCAAACGCTTTTTGTGCATCCAGACTGAGCGCCATAACTGGTATGGATCTTGTATTGGCTATTTCTAGCAGATCAATGATTCGTCGGGTGTTATCAGCAGCTTGTCGACCCGCTATGAACCCGACTTGATCTGGGTGCACCAGTCTGGGTAGGATGAGACTCAATCTATTGGCCAATAGTTTAGCGTATATTTTAATGTCCGAATTAATCAGGGATATTGGCCTGTAGCTTCTACAGTCCTGTGGGTCTTTACCCTGTTTGTGTATCACAGAAATTGACGCTTGGAGCATTTGCTGGGGGAAAGAGGTCCCACCCAACACTTGGTTGAACATACGGAGGAGATAGGGGATCAATTGTTTCTTATATTTTTTGTAGTACAGGTTCGAGAATCCGTCAGGACCCGGGGCTTTATAGGGTTTTAGATATACGATGACCTCTGATATTTCCTCAACTGTGAAGTCCCTGCCCATCGCCTCTCTGTCTCCCTTGCTCATTCTTGGTAGATTTGAGTTCTGCAGAAAAGCCCGCAGGGCTCTCTCCGTTCCAGAGGAGCGGCTCACCTTCTCCCCATCATAGAGTGTCTCATAATAGCTTTTGAATTCCCCCACTATATTTTTAGGGTCGGCGGAAAGGGTGTCCGATTGCGTGCGTATAGCCTGTATGTTATAGCTTTTTGCTTTAGGGTTAATCATCCTGGCTAGTAGGGTGTCCGACTTGATGGCTTTTTCAAAGAATTTCCTCTTTGACCAAGTCAGCGATTTCTCAGCCTGGGAGGTAAGAAGCAACTTCAGCTTGAGCTGCGTATCTTTAATCTGTTGGAGGATGTCCGGGTCAGGAGACCTCTTATGCCGATCCCAAAGGGTTTTCAATTCGGTCTGTTCTTCTATAATTTTTTGTATTCCTTTCTCTCTTCCGTTTGGCTGCCAAGCTAATGAGAGTCCCTCTTAGTGTTGCTTTATGTGCCTCCCAGATGGTGATGTGGGAACTCACACTTCCCACGTTTTCTCTAAAGAATTGTATAATTTCTTCCCCAATTTTGTCCTGTACTTCCGGGATTTTGAGCTAGGACTCATTAAGTTTCCAGTTTGCTCCTGGTCTGTCCAGCCCAATTTGTGCGCACCTTAGCTCTATGGGTGCATGATCTGACCACCAAATATCGTGGATCCCAGTATGGGAGATCTGTGGAACCAGTCTACTAGTGACAAAGAAGTAATCGATTCTGCTGTAGGAATTATGTGGATGTGAATAGACGGTGTAGTTTTTGTCAAGAGGGTGGAATTCCCGCCAGACATCCACCAGCCCTAATTCCCTCAGCCCCTTTTCAAGTGCCACTGGCCGAGTTGCTG
Organism: Ascaphus truei; assembly: GCF_040206685.1. Classification (NCBI taxonomy): domain Eukaryota; kingdom Metazoa; phylum Chordata; class Amphibia; order Anura; family Ascaphidae; genus Ascaphus; species Ascaphus truei. The sequence continues at coordinate 394,312,636 of NC_134485.1, forward strand.
GTCTCAGCCTGGGGGGCCCGGACCTATCCATGGCTGCGTTTAGTACTGTGTAAAAGTCCCCCCCCCCCATTATCAGGGCACCTACGGCATGTTTTTTGATAGCAGTGAATGTTGCAGTGTAGAATGGCGAGTCGTGGCCATTTGGAGCGTATATTACTACTATCGTAATGGGCTGCTGGTTTAAAGTCCCCACCAATAGGAGGAACCTTCCGTCCCTATCCTTCTTGATTGTGTCTACCACTAGCCCCAGCCTATTATGTATGAGTATCGCAACTCCCCTTTACTTTTCTCTAGAAGAGGACAGAAACACCTGTCTAAATTGTTTGTCAAAGTATTTCAGGAAACTGGTGGTGCTAAAATGTGTCTCTTGAATTAGAACTATGTCAGCTCCTTTTTTCTTATAGTCCGTGAGGGCCACCCTTCTTTTGTTGGGGCAGTTTAAGCCTTTAGCATTGTGGGATATGATAGTCAGCGTGATGGTTTGTGTCTAGTCTCACCTAGCGTCCATCGCCCATCCATGAAGAATGTCGGAACCGCACCAGGGGGCCTCCACCTTCCTGCGATGTTCTGCAGTACGTCGAGCTTTGGTGTCGTACCACCTAGGTAGAAGGTAGTGTGGGGGGATGGAGACACATAAGGAACATCTGAAACATAGGGAAAAGTTAACAGGGTGGGGAAGAAATCACTGGCCCTTGGCCAGTGCCCTTCTCTTGCCTTACGGGCATGGGAATCCAATGGAGCACTCCCCAAACCTCCCCCCTCTAACCTAGTGCCTCCATTCCCCAGCCTTCCAAGGACTTTCTCAAGACCCGGTTTTAAGCCCCGGTCTGAGTGTGTAGGCACATGACAACGACCAGACCGCACCTTTCACCGGCGGCTGCGTCTGGAATCTTTATCTGTAGGCAGCAACTTCTCTGTTGGTTCTAACCCTCCCGATCTGCGAATTGTACTTTAGCCTCTCTATGCTCCAATGCGTACTTGCTCTCATCCTATTTGGCTCTTAAAGAGCATGTGAACACCTATATTGGTTTAACCATTATTCGATTCTGGACTTGTAACCCAGTTCAGTACCTATTCTCCTCTGAGTATGTATCTGAACTATGTCCTTAAACAACATTTGGTATACTTATTAACTATAATTAACTATATTAACTATAATAGCTGTCCCAGGTTCGCCCTTCAGCCCGTATTTTTTCCTTTTTGGGGGGGGGGCTGTTTATAGGTGGGATATTTGTAACGTAATTCTTTTTATTTGTATGTCGTATTTTTTGTTTTTATTTAGTTTAATTTAGCTTTAGAAATACTATAAATACTATTATAGGGTTTATCCTGACTGTTACATAGTAGATGATGAGGTTGAAAAAAGACTTCCGTCCATCAAGTTCAACCTGTGTTGTGTTTTTTTTCCCTCTTTAAATCATCACTTATTATTATCTATTAAATATAAACAGTAATAAGATAATAATAAAAATAAACTATTATTCATCTTTTGTTATTTTATTATACTATACCTATTATGCTACACCTTCTCCTCTTGTCACTTTATTTATTAATGTACTGTGGTGTGTTGTGTTAAACGTTGAATAACTCAGCTTAGGATGAACTGGAAACACTGTAAGCCCCCTTCCCCTCCTCCCCCCTCCTTCTTCCTTGCCACGGGACTCAGTCAAGCTCGAGGGGTCTTCTGCTCTGCGTCCAAAGTCTCCGTCTGTGGCTCCTGTGCAGTCGGGGTCTTCTCGTGATCCTTTGTAGCTCCTCCATTGGTGACGACGTCCGCCGCCATCTTGGTAGTGGCAGGCCGTCCTCTCGCGAGATTTGCATCCTCAGTCTCCTTCCTCCAGCTCCTCCCCTGTCTCATTGTGGATCGGGAGCTGCTCCAAGATGGCCGCCATTCATGGAGAGGTGCTGCCGAAGCTGCGGGGAGCCATGGAACTGACCTGAAAAGGTCTTGAACAGCTTCTATAACTGTGGAACGGTAACTGGAATGGGAACAGGTAGGATATTTGACTTTATTTGCAGCTCAGGTCCCGATTTCACTTCGGGCTGTGGGGTTGACGTCGCTTGTCGGCTCTTCTCGCGTCCTTCCATGAAGGGTCCAGTGCAGCTCTCCCTGTGGCTATTTCCTTGGGTATGTCCTGGAGCCCTAGTTTGGTGAGGAAGCTGCTGCCATCTTCTAGTCTCCGCAGCGTGGTGGCAGCGCCATTTTGTATCACCATTAACCCAAACGGGTACAGCCAACGGTAACGGGTCCCAGCCTCTCTCAGCACTTTAGTTATGGGGGCAATTTGTTTTCTTTTCAGCAGGGTAGTGGCTGAGATATCTTGATAGACCTGTAGTTTATACCCCTCATAGTCTCCCTGAGATCTGGTTATTTGGCAGAATGCCTCCTTCACTCTAAAAAAGTGGAAACGGGCTATGATGTCTCTTGGGGGGTCACCTTGCTGTGGTCGCGACCTCAGAGCCCTGTGGCAGCGGTCCAGGTGCAGGTCTGCTTCTGATCGGTCAGGCATTATGTTTTGGAGCCATCTGCTTATAAAATCCTCCGGATCTGTTTCCGTCTCTAGGACCCCTCGGATCCTCACATTGTTCCTCCGATCCCTATTATCAGCATCCTCCTGCCGATCCAGTATATCTCTGACTGTTTCTCTCACTTGTGCCACTTGCCTTTCTGTTTTGTGGAGTGCTTTGACTGTGGCGTCCATTTTCTTTTCAAGAGAGTATGTGCGCTCGCCTATACCACAGATATTAGCTCTCAGGGCTGCCACTTCAGACTGAAATCACTTTTTGATGTCTAGGCAGAACTCTCTCATGTCTCTGCGCCTCATAATTTGATTGTCTCTGCTGGTGTCCCGGCCGTCAACTTCCTCCTCTTCCGATTCGGATTCACTGCGCGCCATTCCCTCCTGGCTTGGGACCCACACTGGATTTCCCTTAGTAAAGTAATCGGTCAGGACCATTGAGGTATTCTTCGAGCGGGTTGTTCTCGGCATCCTAGGACTCTGAAGCAGTTTGGGGATATGAATTGGGGCTTTTTTGTGCTGTTTTGCTGCTTTTTTATTCAAAATTGCCGCCGGCTGAGAACGGAGCTAATGGCTCACACGTTCATGCACTCCAGCCGTTGCGCATGCGCCCTTCATGTTACACTTTTTTAGTGTATCACATACAATAATCACTATATAATTATTATACTTAACAATTAAATTCAAACACATATAGATCATTAATACATAACAATATGGAAAATGGGGGCCTGCCTTTCTTCTGTCCTTGCTTCCATCCATCACTTGCAGTTAATTCTGTACTCCTCTGGCTTCCTTTGAAATCTGTTCCCCCTATGTCAATCGCGCATATATGTGAGTATATTTCGCACGCACGCACGCACGCACACACACACACACATATACAGTTTGTAGGGTTAGTAGTTAACAAGGGTATGTACCTCTTTTATTGATTGTATTGGCTAGTAGGGTGTGTTTATAATTTTTCACCACGCCAACAATTTGTTGAAATTTGCGCTGTTTGTTTCTTGTTTGTATATTTTTGTCCACTACACATTTAGCTGCATTTTTTTTAACTTAGTTACACTAATGGCCACAGCTACTGTATGGAACATGAGTCCATATTTTACATGAGGAAACATTGAGGCATCAATGTAGAAGATATATTCTCAGATGATATAAGGTTAGATAGCGTTGCAGGAGATGATGAGGATTTAGATTCACTTTTCCTCAAACTGGAGAGATTAATGGTTAAAGACATCAAAGCATACTGGGAAGTTATTACATTAGAGCAGTATATTGCAGTGGATAGGATCCCAAGAGGATTAAGGATATTTAAAGACCCTACCTCAGACCAGGATGATGTAAAATTTATGAAAGAATTGAACAACATTCTAGATAAGGCATCCATTGAACTAATGAAATTACAAATTCAGCAAAGGAATAGAAGTCTGACTTTATTAGAGACAGATATTGTGACCATAGAAAGTAAACTTAATAGTTTGGACAAAACCGAAAAACACAAAGAAATTGAAAAGAAAGTTAAATTAAGAACAGACAAAATTGAGAAAGACACGAAATTATCTAAACAAAGGAAGTTTAGAAGAGATAAAGAGGATTATATAAATAACTGTTATAGATCGTGGAAAAAAAATCAACAAGAAACCAAACAAGAGTCAAAAGGGTCTAATCCACACGATGCACAACAGGGACATCAAAATGTAGATGGTAACAGGTATATGGGTCCAAGTTCTAACAAACACTATACCAAAGATAATAGATACTGGAATAAGAATAAATATCACCAGGATAGGGACAGACGTGGATCAGGTGACTTTAGGGATAGAAAACATAGCTGGAAAGGCTACAATGGTAAACAGAACACAAGACAGGAATACTTTCCTAGGGACAGAGAGAGAGAAGAGGTGTTTGAGGATGATGTAAAACCATCCACATCAACCTCCTCCTCTTCTTTTTTAGAGAGGAAACAACAGAGAGAAAAACCAGGAGAGACAGTCAAAATTCAGACACAAGTGAGGGAAGAGATCAAGTCGAATACCCCACAAAAAAGGAAGATAGAAAGTCCACAAAAAGAGGAAAGAGAGGAGGGAAAAAAGCCCGCGAAAAAACAAACAACATAGAGATTTCCACAAAGGGAATTTTTAATTTAAGTAAGGCGGTCTTAACCAAAGAACAAACAAGTATACTACAGAAGGGTTTTGCCTTCGCACCAACTAATAAAATCAACACCTTCAATACTTACATTGATATCAGCAAATTCGCTCGGAATCTAACATTAAAGAAATATTTCTTAAAACAGAATATTACACATGAGGTAACAACAAATAATACAACAACATGTGAAAGATTTGTACACTCAACATGTAAAAAAAAGTTCAATTTTCTATCTCAGTTATTTGAAGGGAGGACATATAGATACATTTGCCAAACTGGTACAAGAGGATATAGAGAAACTTGGGAGGGACAAGAAGGTTACAACTGTAAAAAAATTAACCAAAAGAGAGTTAGATTCAGTGAATGAACTCTCAGAAAGAGACGACATTGTAATAAAACCAGCAGACAAGGGAGGGGGGTGGCTATCTTGAATAGAAGTGACTATGACAAGGAATCCCATAGACTGTTGGGAGATATGGTTACATATAAAGTACTACCAAGTAACCCCACTGAACAATTCAAAAAAGAAATGTTAGAATTATTAAATGAAGGGTATAGAGATGGGATCCTTGATAAATCTGAATGGGAATACTTAAATGTGTAGTCCCCTAGGATCCCAATATTCTACTATTTACCAAAACTTCATAAAGATGCCACCAACCCCCCCGGGCGCCCAATAGTCTCTGGAATTAAGTCCTTAACTGCGAACCTCTCAGGCTACATCGACACATTCCTAAAAAGTCCAGTAAAAAAACTGAGATCGTATGTACAGGATAGCATTCAAATACTTAGGGGCCAATGCAGAAAGCGGCGAGAAGCCCTATCTCGCCAGTTTTTTGCCAAATATGCCTACAGCAATTCAGTAAATGGCGAAAAACTGGCGAGATGAGGAAAATCCGGCGTTTTTTTTTGGCGTGAAAAAAATCTCGCCGCGCGGGTGGTGAGATGCAATATCTCGCCAATTTAAAACCCCGCTGTATTCTAGTAGCCCCGATCAGCATCTCGGCGCAGATCGCGGCTATAAAATGGAGAGATTTTCTCAAAATCACTCCGCCAACAAGAAAGTGGTGCTGAGCGGCGAAAAGGGACATAGAAAAAAAATCTGTCCCTTTTTCTGGCTCGGATTGATGCAGGGGGGCTCTTACACACTGCACCCATCCCTGCTAACCACAATATATATATATATATATATATATATATATATATATATATATATATATAATAAAAAATAAAAAAAAAATAGATGATACCGTTCTGTGGCTAACGAACTGCTTTTATTTGGGCGAGCTTTCGAGATACACTGATCTCTTCTTCTGGCGATGTTACAATGAATGAAGCAAAAGGTAAACTTAAAAACAGTGTCTCTTGGAATGTTATCTGTGCTGTTCCTTCCCCCGGTGTGGATGTGTTTTATGGCTAGAGGTGTTAAATGGTTACTGAAAGCAAGTGAAGAAAGAGTGTGTATGTGTATCAGTGTGAATAAAAATGAATGGAGAGCCCACAGTATATACAGTGCTATACACAAGGTGTGTGTGGAGTGGGAGTGGATATAAATGGTGTGGGTGGGTGTGGAAATGTGAGAGTTTGTAGCACAACTAAAAGTGTGTGTGGATACTAAGTGGTCCCTATTGGTGTATAGGGATGGAAAAACAAGGAGTATTAGTATGTGTGAGAGACAGCTGCGTGTGCATACATATAGCACAGTATGTACAGACATGGCCTTTAGCGCTCATGGGACGAGAGTTCACTAGTGTCAGTAATGACTCATAAAATTTTGATCTCTGTTTAGGCCACTGCTAAGTGTCCCGAACAGTTGCATAAATTTGTATTCATGCAACCGTCTCTCTTTCGGGGTTTTAAGATTACCTTTGAGTATGGCAACCCTCAGATCGTTCATCTTATGGCCAGAGTCAGAGAAATGTTCGCCAACAGGACTGTCTCTTGTACCGCGTGTGATGCTGTGGCGATGCAGGTTCATTCTCTTGTTGAGCCCCTGCCCTGTCTCACCTATGTAGTAGCAGCCCAGTGGGCATTTCATGCACATGATGGGGTACACGACATTGCTGGAAGACATCCAGCAATGTTGTGTACCTCATCATGTGCATGAAATGCCCAGGGGGCTGCTACTACATAGGTGAGACAGGGCAGGGGCTAAACAAGAGAATGAACCTGCATCGCCACAGCATCACACGCGGTACAAGAGACAGTCCTGTTGGCGAACATTTCTCTGACTCTGGCCATAAGATGAACGATCTGAGGGTTGCCATACTCAAAGGTAATCTTAAAACCCCGAAAGATAGACGGTTGCATGAATACAAATTTATGCAACTGTTCGGAACACTTAGCAGTGGCCTAAACAGAGATCGAAATTTTATGAGTCATTACTGACACTAGTGAACTCTCGTCCCATGAGCGCTAAAGGCCATGTCTGTACATACTGTGCTATATGTATGCACACACAGCTGTCTCTCACACATACTAATACTCCTTGTTTTTCCATCCCTATACACCAATAGGGACCACTTAGTATCCACACACACTTTTAGTTGTGCTACAAACTCTCACATTTCCACACCCACCCACACCATTTATATCCACTCCCACTCCACACACACCTTGTGTATAGCACTGTATATACTGTGGGCTCTCCATTCATTTTTATTCACACTGATACACATACACACTCTTTCTTCACTTGCTTTCACAGTAACCTTTTGACACCTCTAGCCATAAAACACATCCACACCGGGGGAAGGAACAGCACAGATAACATTCCAAGAGACACTGTTTTTAAGTATACCTTTTGCTTCATTCATTGTAACATCGCCGGAAGAAGAGATCCGTGTATCTCGAAAGCTCGCACAAATAAAAGCATTTCGTTAGCCACAGAACGGTATCACCTATTTATTTTTTGATTATTGAAGCTCGGCTAACACGGTACTGATACCTCTACATATATATATATATATACACACATATATACACACATACACACATATATATACATATATACACACATACACACATATATATACATATATATATATATATATATATATATATATATATATATATATACATATACATATACATATACATATACATATACATGTAGAGGTATCAGTACCGTGTTAGCCGAGCTTCAATAATCAAAAAATAAATAGATGATACCGTTCTGTGGCTAACGAAATATATATATATATATAAATAACTAAATAATACACCAGTAACCCCTTCAGTTTCATATATTTATTGGCATGCACAGCAATGACACTATAGGGCTCGCCATCTCTCTGCCGGATTCCTCTCCCAGATATGCGCACTTTCCTGCATACTGCGAGGGGAATCCGCCAAAAAGATGGAGAGTTTAAAGTATGGCGAATGGCCATTCTCGCAGTTCTCTGCATTGGCCCCTTAATATCATCCAAAATATGATGTGGAGTGAAAACTACATACTGGTTACTTTTGATGTATGCTCCTTGTATACGGTCATAGACCACATACATGGATGCAATGCAGTAAGAGAGAATCTCACAGAAAGTGGTGAGTTGGATAAAGTACAGATCAAATTCATAGTGGACTGTATAAAGTATATACTTACCCACAACTATTTCTGGTATGACGATCACTATTTTCTGCAGATTAGGGGCACTGCCATGGGTACCAGATTTGCTCCGAATTATGCCAACATCCTCATGGGGATGTGGGAAGACAAATTCATCTGGTCAGGCCATGAGTACGGAGCAAATCTGGTATCCTGGCATAGATATATTGACGATATATTTTTTGTATGGGAGGGCAGTGTAGAATTGCTTAACAACTTCCTGTGTCAGCTTAACAACAATCAATACAATTTAAGATTTACACACAAGTATAGTTATAACAGTATTGAATTTTTGGATTTACATATTTATGTTTCCAATGGAGTATTGGAAACTAAGACATTTGTGAAAGAGGTAGACTGTCACAATTTTCTGATGGGGGACAGTGGACATCTGGATAGATGGATTGACAACATTCCCCTAGGTCAACTGCAAAGGGTGCGACGAAATTGCACACAGGAACACATTTATCATGAACAAGCACATGAGCTGATGGAGAGGTTTACTGAAAGAAAATACAAGAAAGAAGTGGTTAAAGAGGCATATCATAAAGTCACCCAGATGGAGCGTTCAGAACTGATGACATACAAACCAAAAGGGGGACTGGGCAGAAAAGGAGAGGACAAAATTTCAATACCATTTGTCACGAGATATACTGACTCCTCTAAACATATTAGAAGAATATTCCATAAACATTGGAATATTCTACACAAAGACCTGATCCTAAAGCAAATACTACCAGCAAAACCAGAAATAATATTCACAAAGGCCCCAAATTTGAAACAAAAGCTGGCCCCAAGTTGTTTAAAGAAAGAGTGCGTTAAACCTGTGAATATAACCAACGTTTTTTTCAAATGTCAAACATGTAGGGGTTGTAAACTGAATTCAAACACACAAAAATCATTCAAGAAAATAAAATCTGAAGTAACACAAGTGGAGTTTGAAATAAAAGACTTCATAGATTGCAACTCAAATTACATAATATATATGTTGCAATGTCCATGTAATAAGCAGTACATAGGTAGAACAACTCGGAAACTGAAGTTGAGAATAGCAGAACATATAAAGAATATAGAGAGAGGGTTCATGCAGCATAGCATGTCAAAACACTTTAAAGAACATCATGATCAGAATCCTAGTGGTTTAAATTTTTTTGGGAATTGACAAGATTCATCCAAATTGGAGAGGAGGAAACCAGGTAATAAAAATATCAAGACAAGAAACGTTTTGGATTTATACCATGAAAACGTTAATACCTCATGGAATGAATATAGATATTGACCTGGGATCATTCTCAAAGAATAAGGTAGCCTCTCTATATTCCTTATTCTGATCTCATTCTCAACTTCAGCACTATGTACATGCAGACACTGGGAGTGTTCAACAGGTTACCCACATGTGTTGATATGTTGTAGTACAATCACCATCTATGTATAGTCAAAGACACCTCCTGCAACATGCTTCTGATCTATCATGTTAAACTTCAGTTGGTACATAAAAATGTTAAAACCAATATGCAGAGAGCCGTTAGCTCTGTATTGTTTATGTGTAATTAATGCGATTCACTATGTACATGATGTATATACGTTAAGGTATGTCCCAATTACTGTATAAACATTTATCTAGCATTTATGTACATATTATATATGAGGATTATAGTTCCAGTGTAGCAAAACTAATAGATACAAGGGTATCTACTCACCACTTGTTCCCAGCAGAAATGAGAATTAATATCATTCATATCTACAGTTACCTTTTGTATAGGATTAAATATAGCAATAATTACACAGATTTATCACGTCAATATTGATGCAACCATATATGGTCCCCAAGATGAATGCACTGCAGACAGAAACTGGCTGTGGAAGAATTTTTTCCTCCATATATGAACCACTTTTGTCCAGAATTGATAGTGTTAGTTATGACGTAAAAAACTATTGTCCTCGTTGAGTAGTCTTTTTGTGTTTATTATGCATTACAAATTCTAAAATGACAACAATGGAAAATGGCGTAAATGGTTCATAACTACTTGATGTACAATCCATATAATAATTACATATTTCAATATAGATTTCTAATGACAGATAATCACTTCACTCTTATATTTTTAAAAAATTAATGTAAACACATTGAGAATACAAATGGCATTCTGATCCTGCTATTATTTAGAACACTGGCTTTTTTATTCATATTGATAAAGAATGAGATCCTAATAATTAATTGGACTCTAATTTATAAAGATTTAGTATATGTTGTTAAATACTCACTATATAATTTAACTTAATTTATACACGTTTATTGTGGACACGCTGATTTAATAATCTATTAGAAAAAAGTGTGAATATTAAAATAATATTGTTGTTACCATCATGTGAATGATGTACTGTGAAAATGTAAAATCAAAATATACTTGTATGAAATAGAAGATCACCCCTATATAAAATTCCCCCTTTCCTCTCAAATGGTTTGTGATATTGTTGGGTTTTCACAACTAATCAAATATTATATATGTAATATTGTGAAATTACAACAATATATATCCTCTTTATAATCAAGACATTTTATTTATAATATATTAATAAAGACAATTTGTAGTCTCCACCAAATTACATAACAGCTGTTATGTTTAAAACTACTTAACCTTTGGGTAAGTGTTCTAACTCACATGATTGCACTGATTTACAAATATAAGAACAATATACCCATAACACTCTTGGTATAAATATATAAATAATTGATCTTGTAAATATGTTTTGTATTTGAGATATATGTCCCTTAAATATATAAGCTTCTGTAATATACTAATAATCTTAGATTAATAGAATAATTCCAATACTTGATTTATATTAAAAGATCCACTCAGACCGACTACATTGATTAAATGAATTGTGTTCCACTCTATATAAGATATGTGATCTGTATAGGATAATTTAAATACTATGTCCGATCAAAGGCAATTATATGTAAATGCTATAATATCCAAATTTGCTGTTTTAAGATATTGCATGTATAGCGTATATCAAGTATATATAGTCTAAATATATCCTTGTGCTGATTAATTAACCAATAATGTAGTAGCCAATCAATCAAGAGAGGTACGTTTAAATACCCAGGTAGGGATTAGATAATGTGAGCAGCCCCTGACGAAGCCCAAGTGGAGAAACGCGTAGGGCCAGCGTTATTGGAGCAGAGAGAGATACGCCGAGATACTGCTCAGAGAGACATTCGAACGGAGCAGCGGCAGTAAACATCTGAGCTAACAGACACCAAATCCCGCGAGAGCTGAGCCGCATCAGACCACGTGATGCGGAAGTGGCCGCTGGCGTGAGGAGGACTGGTAATCGGCGATTTCTAACACGAGTGTGAGAGACTCGCTAAACACTCTCTACTGCCTGTTTTTAACTCACACAATGTGAGTTGATTACCTGTTTTTTATTTTTTCATTACGTTTTAATTAAAAGGCTTTACACATTTTGTTTTTCCTTGTATTCCCTTCCCATCCTCTTTTACGAGATCCATCTATAAGGGAAAGTTTGGTTCAACCCACCCTCCGTGATTGCTGCAGCTGTTGCTGATCCATGAGGACAAGCACCCAGAAGATCCAGAAGCCAAGAAAGAAAAAGCTACAGGAGCTGAGTTCGTGAGTCCCTTAGTGGATTAAAGGCTTTTATTCAATCTATCAGTGTAAGCACATATCTTACCATATTATAGTCTGATTATTTTTGATATACTGCCCTATGATATTTCTCTTTGTCTTTCTCTTCCCCTGCATATGTGCGCCTAGGTCAATCTTCTACGCATATATATATATATATATATATATATATATATATATATATATATATATATATATATGTTATATTAATCGCCAAGTTAGCAACCAGAATTCAACTGGCATTTTCTAGTCAAATTAGTAATTTGACTGACATCCATCCATAAATCAAATAAAATTCAGAAACATCCTTATGTGTGCACTATCTGGGAATATAATATTCTATGTTTTTTTCTAGCCCTTTGAATGCCTAATGTTTTTCTAGTCTTTTGAATGCCTGGTGTTTCTCTATGTGTGCGGGGAGTTGTTCTTATACTGTAGTTCAGGCTCGGTATACACATGGAGAAATACTATGCACTAAGCACAATGAGTTTGCGTTCTGATGTTCCAAAAAAGCACGTCCGTTAAAAAGTGAGGCCGGGGACGCATTGAGCCCATTTTTTAAGGTACCTGCTCAAAATAGCTCAAAACACCCACAGCGTACGTGTTGCTTTTTTTCCCCCTGCTAGCATTCTTAACCTTCACGTACACTAGCTGATAGAAAAAAAAGCCACTTGTAACATTTGCATGGAGATTCTGTATCTCCATGCAAGGCTGTTACAGGCGATCGTACACTAAATAAATACATTTTAATAATAGTGTACATGAGCAGGGGGTTTCCTGAGCTGAACCGCATTGGTTTCAGGTCCGAGGAACCCCAACTTCAAGAGACACAGGCCCCGTTATGGGGCACCGGTATCCCCTGCACTTTTAAGCTCCCGCGTCACAAGACCGGGACATTTACATTCTGCAGGAGATACCGGCACCCCATAAAGGGGCCCGTATCTCCTGAAGTAGGGGGTCCTCGGACCTGAAACCAATGCGGTTCAGCTCAGGAGACCCCCTGCTCAACACACATAACAATAAGCAATAATTCCTTATCGTAGCGGCTATCCGCGATGGTAGTGAAGCTGCATTAATGTACATTTTAATAATAGTGTACGGGAGCAGGGGGTCCCATGAGCTGAGGCGCATTGATTTCTGCCTCAGAGACCCCCTGCTTCCCGAGTTACATGCCCCGGTATGGGGCATCGGAGGCCAATGTCGCCGCCATCTTTATAGCGTCCAAGACGCGACGTGGGCTCTATAAAGATGACGGCGACACTGGCACCGATGCCCCAAACGGGGGCCTGTAACTCGGGAAGCAGGGGGTCCCTGAGGCAGAAATCAATGTGGTTCAGCTCAAGGGACCCCCTGCTCCCGCACACAATTAATAAAAATACATTAAAGCAGCTTCATTACCTTAGCGGCTATCCGCTAATGCAATGAAGGGGTTATGGCACAATAGCATGTTTATTGGGGACAATTGCCCCCAATAAACATAGCAATATACAACACACATCCCCCCCCGCCCCCTAACACATGCAGTACTGTAATGGGCAAAAAAACTATTATCCACATATGGATAATAATGCATTTGCCATTTTAAATACATATAAATTACAATAAATACAGTAAATACATATTATACTTACCTTTTCCAGGCACCCACGATGAAGGCCGTCTTCATCCTCATCTTCATCCTGCCCATGTCCCTCCGGTGCTGCAAAACATACACAAGAATAAAAATAGCCAATGTAATGTCCCCTAACCCCTTAATCACCTTAGCGGTTATTAACCGCTACAGTCATTAAGGGGTTAACCCACCCTCACCAACCAATTGGGAGGCCTACATACCCTCCCCCACTACCCCCCCACCCTGTGAGGCCTAACCACCCACACCCACTACCCAGTCGGGAGGCCTACCTACATACCCTTGGGGCCAATACCCCCTTCCCCCACCCCCAGTACCCACAAGAAAAACAATACACTGCCCCACAATAAACATCATTATATTTATTAAATACATAACCCACCCCCTGTGCCCCCCCATAAATACATGATTTATTATTTTACATACAGGGTTAATACCCCAGGCCCACGGGAGTCCCCAGTGGGCCTGATGGGTCACCTCACAGACCTACAGTAGCCCAGCACCATGTTTGAAACAGGGTCTGGAGGCCTGTTGGAGGTCCCCGCCAGGTTAGTTGCAGGTTGTTTTTAATGGCTTATTTGTGGTAGTTAGATTAGAATGATGGTGGTTACTTTAAATTAGAATTCTTTTGGCAATGGTTTGGCTTTAGGAATTGAATAGGGAATTGTATACTTGATTTGAATTATATTGTAATTGATTTAGGAAATTGATTAATTGATTGATGGTAAATGCATTTATGTTGCTTAGTTTCTATTTGATTTTCATGATGGCATTGGTGGTTAGGGGACATTGTTCATAGTGTATTTTATTGTTACATATATTTTGCATGGTGTTACATGATGCACAGATTAATTGCATCATGTACACACTCAATGCAATTGTGTGACATTTCCTATACATTTGTGTAGCTGCTGGTTTGTTGTTTTATTTTTACAAGTGCTGCTGGATTAATTGTAACATGCAATGTGGTGATTTTAAGATTAAGAATTCATGTTTTGATTTATGCATGTTTTATGTGTTTCATAATGGGCAAATAATCTATTATCCATATCTGGATAATAGTTATTTTGCACATTATTGTACTGTATGCGTTGGGGGAGGGGGGGGGATTGATGTATTTCATGTATAGGTCCGGTTTATTTTTTTTACATACAGGGTTGGTTACTTTTGGTCTGCGGGAGACCTCTGGAGACCACCTGAGGTCTCCTCGGGCTTCCCACGTGTAGCAGGCTGCCGGGTCCACGGGGGACACCTGCGGGGAAGAACCGGTGGCCCCACATCTGTGGGGGCACCGCGGACCCGTAGGGACCACCCGTGGGTCCCCAGACCCCCGTGGGAACCACCCAAGGCCCCTCAGACACCTGTGGGTCTGACCCGGGGCCCCCCAGACATCCGAGGGCCTACCGTGGAGACCCCATTGTGGCCCACGGTGACCCGCGGAGACCACCTGGTGGACCATGGCGCCTGGCGGGGACCACCAATAGGCCTCCAGATCCTATTTGAAACATGGTGCTGGGCTACTGTAGGTCTGTGAGGTGACCCGTCAGGCCCACTGGGGACTCCCGTGGGCCTGGGGTATTAACCCTGTATGTAAAATAATAAATCATGTATTTATGGGGGGGGGGGCACAGGGGGTGGGTTATGTATAGAATAAATATAATGATGTTTATTGTGGGGCAGTGTATTGTTTTTCTTGTGGGTACTGGGGGTGGGGGAAGGGAGTATTGGCCCCAAGGGTATGTGGGTAGGCCTCCCACCTGGGTTAGTGGGTTAGTGGCTGAGGGTGGTTAGGCCTCACAGGATGGGTAGTGGGGGAGGGTATGTAGGCCTCCAGCCTGGGTTAGTGGGTGAGGGTGGGTTAACCCCTTAATGACTGTAGAGGTTAATGACCGCTAAGGTGATTAAGGGGTTAGGGGACATTACATTGGCTATTTTTATTATTTTATTCTTGTGTATGTTTTGCAGCACCAGAGGGACATGGGCAGGATGAAGATGAGGATGAATACGGCCTTCATTGTGGGTGCCTGTAAAAGGTAAGTGTAATATGTATTTACTGTATTTATTTAAAGTTATATGTATTTAAAATGGGCAAATGCATTATTATCCATATGTGGATAATAGTAATTTTGCCCATTACTGTATTGTGTGTTAGGGGGGTGTATTTAGTTATAAATATTGTTTATAATTTTTGTAGGCGCAACATTGGTACCGCAGGCCCGCGGGTACCCCGGGACTCCCGCGGGGACCCCGGGATGGCCGCGGGGTCCCCCAGACTCCTGCGGGGATCCCCACTTGGTGAGCCAGGGACCCCCGGACCCCCGTGGGGTCAGCCGGGGAACCCCGCCAGCCTGTTGTATGGGTGTTGCGCATGCAAAAATGTAAAGCAATACATTTTTTCTAAATCGAGCTTTTTTTGCGTCTACCTTGAGCTGACGTGTTCTGTTGAACGCAACTTTTGCGTACTCTAGGGTTGCGTTGCTCAGTGCATACCGCTTAAGGGCAGAATTTAACGCAAACAGGGTAACGAACGAGAAAAGTTGGACTTAGAAAAAATTCCTGAAAAAAGTCAATTTTAGAGCGCAAAGTGCCTGTTTGCGTGGCTTAGTGCATCGTGTTCAGCGCAACATCACGTTCTAAGAGCACTTTGCTCGCTTAAAATGACTTAACGGAGCTTAGTAGATGACCCCCAGTGTGTGCTTGTATGTGAACTGCATGCATTAATTTACATATTATATGGTTTTGACAATTTAGTCATTCATACATATTGCTATTTTTAACTTTGTTGTTTATTTTAATATTTATTTCTATTTTGAAATTTGCTATGAGCTGAAAAGATTGCATTGATTTATAGCTGGTTTCATGCTGGGTCCTCATCAAATTAAAGCTGATTGTTACACATGTGCATAATCAATTAATGGGAAAAAAAAAACCTTTCTCTCCCATATATATACTGAGAGGGTATACCTATTGGGCTACCCCTGATTAAGTCATTTTGATGACGAAACGCGTAGGGCGTGGTCTAACTGTGTGGCTGACACTCACTTAGTGGATACCATAGAGGTTGTGTATGAGCTCCTGAGTCTCCCCACGATTCAGATTGAACGCATTTACATTGGCTTGTATGGACTCTTGAATCACTTGTATCCGAAGGAACATCTTTGCCAGGTGCTCGTGGTGTGCTGAGAGGACTGCGTTGTTGGCGATTGAGATCTAATCTCATACACGCTTGTTTTAATATTACCTTTGTGAGTGGGCATTTGAATGAGTTAATTTTCCTTAAAATACATATTTTTATACGTTAATACACTAGGTATGCGCCTGTTTGTTTTCTTTTCTCTACAGATTTTTGTCAGGGATTGGTGATCCCTTATTCGGACTGCAGACGCCTTGGTGGATTACATTTTGGAACTGGACTGTACTCCTATATTGGTCTTTTAAAGATACATTTTTTAATTCTACACTTGTTCTAATTTTTTATTTTTTATGTTTCTTAAATATGAGTTATAATTTTTAGATTATTTAATATATGCATTATAGGAACTAGAGATTATATACACACGTTATCTTGTATTAACCCTTTATTGCCCTGATAGGTATATAATCAATTAGCCTATGGTTAGCTAGTCCTCTATGTTTATATCAGCTTTATATTCAGGGTATTTAACAGACGATACTTCATAGGTTCTTTTTGTTGTATATATATATTGATTAACACACATTCCCAGCTAGCTCAAACTCCTACACCCACCACATCATGAATAATTATTTATGTCAAAAAGATTGCTACTGGGCGTGGCAAATGTATACAACAAAAGACAGGGGTGCCCAATACTACATTCAATTGACATAACATATAAAGTAATAAGTACAAAGTTTGAATACTTCAATAATATTAATATTTACTTAGTTATTTGGTTAAACCCTTTGGCCAAAGCGTCATAAGCCTGCATACCACGTCAAGGTAAACAAAATTAATGCAGGTCCTACACTACACTGTGAACCCTTCCCTTTACCTTTGTATGAGGTGAAAGAATCATACTGTAGTAGATCCTGTTCTTTGCAGCAGAGTGAAATGTGCAGAATTTTTTTTAACTAGCAGACAATAGCATACAGTACATTTATCTACACTACACTACTATACACTAGACAGCACTACAACTTAATGCTGCAGCCACGCTGCCGCTGAGCGCACTTGGCGAAATCACTTCAATGACTCCCATTAAGTACGACCATACTCACGCAGCGCTCGCACTCGCGCTCTCCAAAGCTCTGAGCTTGGGGATATTTGATTTCCAAGCGCTCAGCAGGGTCACATGACCCTTCAATAACCAATGGGGAGAGAGAGACAGACACAGAATGAGGAAAGAGAGACAGACACAAAATGGGGAGAGATGGACAGACAGAATGGGGAGAGAGAGACAGACACAGAATGGAGAGAGAGAGGCAGACACAGAATGGAGAGAGAGGCAGACACAGAATGGGGAGAGGAAGAAACAGAATGGGGGGGACGGGCAGACACAGAATGGGGAGAGAGGGACAAAATCTCCCATGCAAGGAAATGTTCCGGTCACGTGACGCGGGACATTTCAATGCAGAGGGATACCTGCACCCTATAAAGGGGCCTGTATCTTGGGAAGCAGGGGGTCCCTGGACCTGAAACCAACGCGGTTCAGCTCCGGAGACCCCCTGCACATCTACACTATGAAAGAAATTTATATTTAAAAACATTTTAATAAACATCAATACACGACCCCCCCCCCCCCCTCCACCCAAACCCATACAGTACAGTAATGGGCAAAATAACTATTATCCAGATATGGATAATAGATTATTTGCCCATTATTAAACACTGCATTAGCATACATAAATAAAGTAAATAAATACAGTTATACTTACCACAACAGCAGGTCCCTCTGTCCTCCGTACCAAGAAAGCATATACAGTATACAGTACATAATAAAGACATTCTAATGGCCCCTAACCGATTAATCAACTTAGCGGTTACTAACCGTTCTAGTCATTAAGGGGTTAACCCACCCTGACCCGATACAAACCCGGGAGGCCAAAGCACCCACCCCGGACTGACTATACCTACCCTGTACCCATTGAGTAGTATAGTGGTACATCATACCCATATAATAATAATATGGGCATGATAAGCCTCTATAGCACTCAATGGGCACCCTAATTACAATACATTAATACACAAGACACACAATAATAAACCATAACTAAACTCCAAAAAAACAAACTTTACTAAATAAAAATAGTAGATCCAATGAATACAACAGCTAATCCAATGAATACAAGCAATAACAACATCAACAATGAATTAATTAAACCATTAACCAATCAAAACAATTAATTCCTAAAAAAACTCCGAATTATTTTATAAAGTAACCAATCCAACCACATTATTACTAAACCAACTCAAAATTAATAGTAACACTAACCAATCAAACCAATTAATTACTACAACATTCATGAATTAATGTAAACATTAAAATACAAAGAAATAAATTCAAACAATATCTGAAATAACCATAAAACGCATTAGCTAACATAATACAACATTAACTAAAAACGAACACCAATCGCAAACATTGTATTACCATTAAGCAGGAAAAAAAAAACAATGACATCCACATAAGAAATTGAAATTAAAAAAACCAACAGCAATACCAAGCCAGAAATGCCCCCCAAATATTGTCATAATAATGTATTAATCTGTACCCTAAAGTGGTACAGATTAATATATTATCAGTCAATGTGCCTCCCCCCATAAAAACAAAAAACACATCCAATGAAGAAACCTGTAAAAAGAGACATTTACAAACATTCAATATATGACTTACCATTAGAAGCGGTGGCCCTCCGACTCCCGGGGAAACAGGAAGCTCACGTACCTTGAAGGCCTCCAACAGCATCCGATGCCATCCGCCATGAAGATCCGGATCAGGTACCCAAATCTTCTTTTTTCTTTCTTTAATCACCTTCTTCTATCTTCATCTGTCACCATTTCTTGATCTTCTTTATCTTCTATCTTCATCTGTCAATCCAAAAAGCCACCTGGTAAATCCCAACCGATGTTGTCTCGTCGTCTTCTTGGGCTCAAATGTGGCGTCACGGCCTTAAATAGGGCTTGTGACATCACATTTAGCCTCAAAATGGTTAACAGCCACCTGATTGGCTGTTAAAACCATGTTCCGACTTTAATTTTTTTTTTTTTTAATGACGTCACTTAAAGGGAATGATGCCAGCCAATCAGAATGGCTGTGCTTCATTTGCCTTTAAGATGACATCACTAAATCCAAGATGGCCGGCATCACATGGTATTTCAGCCAATCAGAGTGGGGAATTGGTTCCCACGATCTGATTGGCTGAAATACCATGTGACACCGGCTTCGTGACTTCATCTTAAAGGCAAATGAAGCACAGCCATTCTGATAGCTGGCATCATTCCCTTTAAGTGACGTAATTTAAAAAAAAAAAATTAAAGTCTGCACATGGTTTTAACAGCCAATCAGATGGCTGTTAACCATTTTGAGGCTAAATGTGACGTCACAAGCCCTATTTAAGGCTGTGACGCCTCATTTGAGCCCAAGAAGACGTCGAGACAACATCGGTTGGGATATACTGTACCATG
This sequence comes from Ascaphus truei, assembly GCF_040206685.1. Lineage (NCBI taxonomy): Eukaryota > Metazoa > Chordata > Amphibia > Anura > Ascaphidae > Ascaphus > Ascaphus truei. The sequence continues at coordinate 394,332,842 of NC_134485.1, forward strand.
GGGCTTTTTGGATTGACAGATGAAGAAAGAAGATCAAGAAATGGTGACAAATGAAGATAGAAGAAGGTGATTAAAGAAAGAAAAAAGATTTGGGTCCTGATCCGGATCTTCATGGCGGATGGCATCGGATGCTGTTGGAGGCCTCCAAGGTACGTGAGCTTCCTGTTTCCCCGGGAGTCGGAGGGCCACCGCTTCTAATGGTAAGTCATATATTGAATGTTTGTAAATGTCTATTTTTATAGGTTTTTTCATTAGATGTGTTTTTTGTTTTTTTGGGGGGAGGCACATTGACTGATAATATATTAATCTGCACCACTTTAGGGTACAGATTAATACATTATTATGACAATATTTGGGGGGCATTTCTGGCTTGGTATTGCTATTGGTTTTTTTAATTTCAGTTTCTTATGTGGATGTCATTGTTTGTTTTTTTTTCTGCTTAATGGTAATACAATGTTTGCGATTGGTGTTCGTTTTCAGTTAATGTTGTATTACCTGTATGTTAGCTAATGCGTTTTATGGTTATTTCAGATATTGTTTGAATTTATTTCTTTGTATTTTAATGTTTACATTAATTCATGAATGTTGTAGTAATTAATTGGTTTGATTGGTTAGTGTTACTATTAATTTTGAGTTGGTTTAGTAATAATGTGGTTGGATTGGTTACTTTATAAAATAATTCGGAGTTGTTTTAGGAATTAATTGTTTTGATTGGTTAATGGTTTAATTAATTAATTGTTGATGTTGTTATTGCTTGTATTCATTGGATTAGCTGGCTACTGTTTTTATTTAGTGAAGTGTGTTTTTTTGGTGTTTAGTTATGTTTTATTATTGTGTGTCTTGTGTATTAATGTATTGTAATCAGGGTGCCCATTGAGTGCTATAGAGGCTTATCATGCCCATATTATTATTATATGGGTATGATGTACCGCTATACTACTCAATGGGTACAGGGTGGGTATAGTCAGTCTGGGGTGGGTGCTTAGGCCTCACGGATGGGTGAAGGGGGTATTAGCCCTAAGGATGGGTGTCTAGACCTTGCGGGTGGGTAGCGGTTGGGTTAACCCCTTTATTACCGTAGCGGTATTAACCGCTAAAGTAATGAAGGGGTTAAGTCACCCCGCAACCCCCCCGCAAGGCCTAAACAGCCACTAGGGGCCAAATTCCCCCTTCACCCACCCTCGCTAGCCACAGTAAGCCTGGCATGGGTGTTTAACCCCTTCATTGCCTTAGCGGTTAGCCGCTAAGGTAATGAAGTTGCTGTAAATGCATTTTTCCTGCATCGGATGCATGCCGGGGGGCTCCGGTGCTTATATTAATAGCTATCAGCTCCGGAGACCCCCGGCATCAATCCGAGGCAGGAAAAGGGCCTAATTTTTTCTAAGTTCCGACACATCGCAGCTCATCGAGGCATCTCCCCACCAATTTACCTAAATTTTGAGGTGAATTGGATTTGGGGAGAGGTTCGCCTTTTAGGGCTGCGATAGGCGGTGACAGCTGACTTGCAGGTACTAGAATCGCGCGAGTTTATGATCCTTCCGAAAATGGTCGATAAGCGGCTGATCGCCGCTCAATTGCGATTTTCTTTTGATCATAAGTTTTTGCGTCGATACAGGCCGTTATCGAGCACTTATCGAGGCTTACTGAATACGAGTAGCCATTTTGGTCGATAAGTGCTCGATAAGGGCCTTATCAAGTCTTTCTGAATGAGGCCCACAATCTTTTATTGTTTTGAATCTTTATTATGGTGGGTACAAAAATGTCTAGAGACACTATGGGGCCTATTTTATAAACTTCGATAACAAACTCAGAGGATTTTGAGTACTTCCTGAACGATTTGGCAAGGTTGCTATTCAGAAAGCTCCTATGAACTGCCAAATTCGTTCTGGAAGTGCATCTCACCAAACGGTCTCACTCCTGCTGAAACACAACGAGCGGGAGATAAAAAAAGAGCTCCAACTTGTATTTTTGAGAAAACCACGCTAATCACGCTATTCTGAACAAGCGAGATACTCGCCAATTTCATCTCAACACCCCAAGGGTGGTGAGATGGGATTTGCGAGTAAGACATAGAAAAATATATATTTTCTTGCAATGAATTGAAGCCGGGAGTCTCTGGAGCTGATGTACATTATTACCAGATCCGGAAACCCCCAGCTTCAATTAAATGCAATAAAAATACATTTACAGGCAGCTTCATTACCTTAGCGGCTAACTGCTAAGGTTATGAAGGGGTTAAACACCAGTGCCCAGTTTAATGTGAGTAGCGGGGGTGGGTGAACGTGGTATTTGGCCCATGGTGGGGGTTTAGGCTGCAGGAGGGTTGCCGGAGGGGTTAACCCCTTTATTACCTTAGTGGTTGCTACCGCTATGGTAATGATGGGGGTTAACCCCTCCTGCTACCCACCCAGTAGGCATAAACACCCACCACAGGCTAAATAACACCTTCACCCACTCACCCACTCCCAATAAACATTAAAACACAATACAGGCATACCCCGCATTAACATACACAATGGGACCGGAGCATGTATGTAAAGCGAAAATGTACTTAAAGTGAAGCACTACCTTTTCCCCACTTATCGATGCATGAACTGTACTGCAATCATCATATACGTGCATAACTGATGTAAATAACGCATGTGTAACAGGCTCTATAGTCTCTCCGCTTGTGCACAGCTTCGATACAGGTAGGGAGCCGGTATTGCTGTTCAGGACGTGCTGACAGGCGCATGCGTGAGCTGCCGTTTGCCTATTGGGAGATATGTCCTTACTCGCGAGTGTACTTAAAGTGAGTGTCCTTAAAGCGGGGTATGCCTGTACTAACCAATACACCCATGTAATGCCAGTGTGGTTACCTATGCCCTCAATGGGAGCAAAGATAACACTAATGGCAATGAATGGGCACCCCCTGGACTCCCTCGACCCCCAACATATTCAGTACAGTCATGGGCAAAAATACTATTATCCAGAACTGTATAATAGCCCATTTTTCCATTAAAAATAAAATATTTTCTAGCCAGCTAAAATGTAAATTAAAGTTCTAATTACCGCTGCTATGATGAATGCCAACCTAGTCTTCCACCCCGTCCTCTCCATCCTCCATGGGCAGCAACATAACAACAAAAAAACAAACTAATGGCCACTAACACCTTATTTACCTTAGCAGTTCGTAACCACTATAGTAATTAAGGGGTTAATCCCCTTCCCACGCAACTTCCCAGGACACCTAACTACCCTCCCCGTGGCAACTAGCTCCACCCTCCCCCTCTACCCATTGATTGGTACCATGGTAAACCATGGCCATAATATGAGTATGTTTTGCCACTAAGGCAAAGAATGGGCAATCTACCAATAAAAAAATCAAGCACTGAATAAAATACATTAAATGTGATTTAAAAAATGCCAATAAACCAATTGATTGGCACACTGGTACACCATGCCCATATAATAGGGGCATGGTCTGCCACTATGGCAGTCAATGAGCAACATAAAAAAAAAAAGCAGAAAAAATACATAGCAATTAAATAAAAACAAACACCAAAAATACATAGCAATTAAATAAAAACAAGCATTTGTCAAAAATGCATTGCTTGTGCAAAACAAAGAAAATATAATCGGCGCCTGATATTAACGTACCGTTACAGTATAGCCAAGACTGTACATATGTATTATATAACCATTGGATGTTAGTTGAAGACCAATGTCATGGTTATTCAAACGGATTTCAATTTAGATGAGCTCCCAATTCATGAAATGAGAAGGAAATAAAAGACAAAACATAGCATAATAATGTTGAATGATGTGTCAGTACTAATAGTACTGGAAAGAAGCCTCAGAGATAGGTGAAAATAAAGGTAAGTGACAAAAGGGGAAGGTACATATATTAAAAGTTAAAATAACAGACAATATAAAATATGCAATATAAACAGCAATATGGATATTGCAATATGAAGGTCCAGTGCTGGTCCACTGCAGACAAATTGGAGCCCTACTTACTGGATGTAGGTAGGATATGCACAATGGATATACAGTACACTCTCAGCTCTTGACATACGTTTTTTAGTGGCAGACAGCCGGGCTTCACCTTTATTGTGAAGGCCGGCTACCCCCTACCGTCACACTTTTCACTTACAATATTAAAGTATTGTATTTTTAGATTGTGTTTTGATGACAATTAATTTAATAAAAAAGTACTGTAGCATGTAATAATTATCTAGAAGCCATGATAATCATCATCCTCAATGGCTTGCTAATATCTCTTTTGGAGAGTTTGACTGTTTACTGAGAAAGGGTTCAAAGGAATAATATTTTGTCAAGCAGTCTTCGGTTTTAAAGCAAACATTTCTAGAGAAAGGTTATGATGAAAAATGGATTGATACTTCTTTATAGAGAGATTTGTAACTACTGTAGATAGACATAAGATATTAACCAATACAAAAAAAGAAATACAACCAAGACACTCACAACAAGCTACTTTTGTGATAACATACTCTCAGGCAACTTTTAATGTGAAAAATATAATTATCTCTACACAGTGGAATAAATTCACCTGTGATCCTCTTTTATTACATTGCGACCCTCCCACAATCCCTCAAGTGATCTTTAAGAAAGCCAAAAATATATAGTTTTTAAAACTATTTGGCACCTAGAAAACTTAAAAATAATTAATTCCTATCCCCACTTGGTTACCTGAGAAACCATCGGGAAATGTTAAATGTAGAAATAGATTTTGTACAATGTGTTACTTTATGTTGCAAAATGCAAGAGATTTTATATCCTTTTTTCAAATGGTCAGTCATTTAAAATTAAAGGATCTATTAACTGGAACACTTCTTTTGTCATGACATATGACATCTTGTACAGTTACTGCAGCTTACAATACATAGGACATAAAAAAGACCCTTTACAAATAAGATTTTTACAGCACAAAAGAAATGTAGAAAATGGAACTTGAGCACGTGGTGTCTCTAGACATTTCTGTGCCCAGCATAATAAAGACTCACACCAATAAAAAAAAAATGTGGGTTTAGAACATATTAATTCCTAGATGAAGTGGTCCAATGCTATGAAAAGCATAGATAAGGCTGACTGCATAGTTAGGTGATATCCGTGTGTATGACAGATGTGCGTGGAGCCAGCGTGTGATACAGTTGGGAGTGATGGCAGATACAGTAAGCTATGTTGGGAATGTCATTAAACTATACATAATGTGGAGACTTATGTGCCTGATTTTATATTGTGGCAGTAAGTGCAAACTTCATAAATGTTTTTTATTTTTGTATGAATAGCAATACTTCACTATAGGATTCCCGGCGCTTATCTGATTTTTCTTACGATCTAAATGTTGTTGCCTGTGAAGTAGACGATTACCAGAGTAGGGAGTCTGCTCCAGGGCTGAGGATAACCATGCTGTCAGCAATAAAGCTAGCATTGGACCCACTATGATGTGCAGTTATTGGAGAGAAGGATTGCCGTCAGGACCATCCTGCATCTGCAGGATCTTTATGGGATGGAAGCACTGCACAGTAGAATTAAGAGAAAGCCTGCCTTGTTGCTGCTCCAAAATGACACCATCAGAGGCCTCAGGCCTTCTGTACCACACAGGTGAGCTCACAGCACCAGGGAAAACACCCATGCAGTGGCCCGATCTTCCGTGAAGGGGGGAGAACATGTGCTACATTTGGAGGCACTGCTGAGATGAGCAATAGGGGCGACAAAGTATGGCTGGGAGACCCGCTGAAGGAGAAGTGAATTGGGGCACTCACCGCATCCAGGCCAGAGCGTTCCCAGTCGGCTGCTATCAGGGTACCCCCAGATTGTACCAGCTCACAACACAACCCAACATGCTGCTGCATGAGAGGTGCCTGAACCACACTGTATCAAGGCCATTGTTTTACCAGTTCGGGGACATTATGCAGATCTGAGACGTGTCTGAACCACACTGTATCAGGGCCCGGTCCCTTCCACTTCCAAAGGCAGAGAGGTGTCTGAACCACACCGTATCGTGCCAGGTGCCGCAGTGGGTATGCCTTTAGGGGATGGTCTTGAAAGATAGCACCCCGTGTTGGACTCTCTGTTGGGTGCTTTTTATGTCACTACATTCCAGGGTTGAGAGGTGCCTGAACACCACCGTATCAGCTGAGGATGCACTGAAGCACATGCCCCAGGGGTGATGTGACTTGAAAGAGTGCACCCTCCGAATGAGACAGCAGTGTGTGCTCAAATAATTTGTGCTAGATTCACAAGTGAAATAGGATGCTTGACCGGGGATATGACTTGAAAGACAACACTCTCACTTTGGGACAATCCGCTTGCAGTTGGGCAGGAAGAAAGTGCCGGTGGAGCATGCCAGCTGTGTGGGTGCGTGATACACAGCCTCCCCCTCCCCCATGATGGAGCTTGTCACAGGCACTAAAGGAGGAGAGTTCAGGGTCCCTTGAGGAGGTTCCTGGAGTCTGATCGCGGTTCCCGCTGAACAACAAGAGGAATCGCGTGGTGAGTTGCAAGATGCAAGCTCACCGTTGCAAAATACCTGGGCTTGGCGCCAAAGTCCGTAGCCATACCCCTCTATTCCGACTTGGACTCCTGATTTCACCAAAGGGAGGAGTCAAAGAGCCAATGGCTCAGTATGGGTTGTGACCGCATGCAAAGCCGCCAGAGCCCAGACGGCAATGCCAGTTTCGCCGACATTTTATTGCGTCCATGTCACGTGACGTGTGACATGTAAACAATGGAGGAAATACCGGCACCCCATATTAGAACCTGTAACTCGGGAAGCAGGGGATCCCCAAGGCTGAAATCAATGCGGTTCATCTCGGGAGACCCCCTGCTCCCGCACATTATTACTAAAAATTACATTAATGCAGCTACATTCCCCTACAGAATTTAAATCCCCCGATCACGTGACCGGGACATTTAAAAGCAGAGGGATACCGGCACCCTATAACGGGGCCTGTATCTTGGGAAGTAGGGTGTACCCGAGGCTGAAACCAACGCCGTTCTGCTCTGGAGACCCCCTGCCCCCTGGAGTCCCCAATACACTAGGAATAACATTTTTATTGTAAAACATTTTTATTCCCGGCGAGATTATCGCTGAGAGAGGCAGATCTCTATGCTGCAGACAGATCTCGCCGGGTGAGCCCTTCTCGAGCCCTTCTCACTCTTTGAAAAAGTCTGTAACCGGACGAAACGCGTCAGAGTGTTCTGCCTATGATGTTCACGTTGCCAATTCAATAAAGTTTTTTATTTTTTCCAATGCGTGTGGCTGATTGGAGGAGCTGTGATCACCGCGTCACTTCCTTTTTTCTTCCTTCTCGGAGGGCAGATCATCTCGGCACCGGCTACTCGCCATGTTAGCAAATGTTGGTCTCACTGGTATTCAGGCTATTCTGCATACCGTGAGACAACTCAGAAAAAACATGACGAGTTCAAAACCCTACCGATAGTTTTTTTCAGCGCTTACTGTGCATTACATACAAAAAATAATTAAAAGTATGTACTCATCTTCCTGGAATGCACATAAAGTACAGTATGTATTTCATATAAGAATGTGGTTTAGAAATCATTGTGAATGCAACACCATAGTTAATATTATTGTTTAAAAATGTTCTTTAGACAGAGGACAAGATTTAATGTACGGTGTAACAGATTGTTTGTTTTACTGTATATGCCAGTTGGTGACATAGGCAGGGCTACGGCACATAACATCACTCTGGACACCAGAGATCGTCACTGCTGCTGTTTCATATCTCTTCACACTGCAGACCAGAGGAAAATTTTATTTTCACATGGGGTGGGTGAAGATTTTAGTGTTAGGGGATTTTAACTAATTGTATTGTCTAGCATGCACTTGGGTAATGTTTGGACATAGGGGCTTCAGCCCCGATAAGTTAATTGTTTGTTTTTTTTTGCTGTCGCTGTAGCCTATATTTCATTAAAATGCATATTTAATAACAATGTAGGCTTTGTGTGATCAATACTCGCAAACGGTCAAAATTATGCTGGAAGAATATTACTTGGAATTTTTCAACAACAAAAAAACCAATGGTGATGATTGCTTCTTGGGAATGCAAGTGCAGGGGGATAGTGTTTGGGCACTTGTATTATTAACCCCTTAATAGTTATGAATGCATCTATTCACCGTCCTGACATGACAACTGTAGTTTACAAGGGATAAATCATGTAGTTTCAAGAAGGTTTTGGTTTACCTCAATTTCTTTGAAGATATTCATTGTTTAAGAAGCCTGAATACCTTTTCATCTTTTATTGAATTGGAAATATGAATTTTAGTCAGACATACAGTAGCATCTTCAGACATAATTGAATATAGTGTAGCTCTGTTTACAAACCCCCCCCCCCCCCCCCGAACCCCCCACACCCCTCCTCTGGGAGATTATACAGTACGCTACCTGGTCTATGTGTTTATGGAGCTGAGGCATACCTGTTGGTTCAGGAGAACTGAGTAGCCGCGATGATAAGGGGCAACAGGACAGGCTTTTGGTGATTGCTGGGTTCTTTTGACCTACGGTATCAATCCTGTGCATAAAAAAATATGCAATACATTCAAATAAATACACTATCCCCCCAATACATACAGGACAGTAATGGGCAAAATTACTATTATCCAGATATGGACAATAGTGCATTTGCCCATTTAAAATAAAACATAAATCAGCAGTATAAAGTAAACTAAACTGGCACTTACCCCTGCCAGGATGAAGGCTGTCCTTGTCCTCATCACCGTCCTTATCCTCCGTGGGCATTAACAGCAACAGCACAATAAAAAAATACAATCTAATAAACCCTTTAATCACCATAGCGGTTAGTTACCGCTACAGTAATTAAGGGTTAACCGACCCTCCCCCACTGCCCACCCGCGTTACCTGAGGACAACACCCCCGCTACCCATTGATTGGCACAATGTTAAAGCATGTCCATATAATATGAGCATGCTTTAACACTATAGCAATAAATGTGAAAGTTTTTTTTTTTTTAAAAGGCTCAAAATAAAACAGTGTTACATAAAAAATAAAAAACCATTACAAATGCCCCAAAAAAACCAATTGATTGGCACGGTGGTCCCGTGACCCACATGATTTTAACATGGGGATACAGGCACCCCATAACGGGGCCTATATATCGGGAAGTAGGGTACTGTAGTGTTCAAATGTAAATAAAACCCCCATAATTGCCTGTTATAGGCACACAGGTAGAGTGACTGATTCAGCCATATCAAAAATAATATTAATAAGAAATGCTCATATCCAATAGCCATCTTGGTAAACATTAATCAAAAGAAAAGACTAATAAGGTAGCAAATTCATAGATAATTTACAATAATGTACAGCAGGTTCTAGAGAAGACTTTGTGTCATACATATAGAAAACCAAAATAATGGAAGAGCAAATTTATAGACAATTATGCAAGAATATACAGCAAATTGTGGAAGAGACCTTATATCATATATCTTAAGTTTTATCAGGCAGATTAGAAAGCCTACACATAATATGAACTCAAATATAACGGAGTCAGATACATACACAGTACAAATATAATCAATAAGGCAATCATAGCATGTAATTAATGAGTTGCTTAGCTTGGATACATAGTGACGGCATACTGTTATAAGGTTTGGGAAAAAAATATTAACAACTACCAGCCTGTCCGGTCTAACCAATCAAACTGATACAAACACACGAAAATACATATTGTTTTTTTTGGGATTTACAGTATATGCATTTTTGTCTTGGTTAACTGTTTATTTTGTATGTTTTCCTTTTTTTTTTTTTTAAATATGTATTTTCGTGTGTTTGTATCAGTTTCATTGGTTAGACCGGACAGGCTGGTAGTTGTTAATATTTTTTTCCCAAACCTTATAACAGTATGCCGTCACTATGTATCCAAGCTAAGCAACTCATTAATTACATACTATGATTGCCTAAATTGAGCATGCTTGTATAAGTAAATGTATACACAGAAGATGGTATTTATGATGGTTTGAGCTTTCTTTAATATATTAGCTATCTGCCCGTGGTGTGTGGGTGCGTGGCGCTTTACCTCCACTAATAGACATACATTGATCAGCTGTGGAGACAGCAGAGATTGGAGGGAGGAGCTACGTACACACACACGGGGGAGAGGGGCTATAAATAGCAATGTCCGGCTACCACAAGATTACTCTTTGATAAAGACCCCCTAGGGACGAAACGCGTAAGAGGATTCTCCTCCTGTTGTTTTAACCTGGCTTGTATGCCATAATAAAAGTTTTTTCAATAGCACTTTGCCTCCAGCCTATTCCAATCGCAGTGCTCATTCTATTACCTCTTTATCTATGACCCTTACATTGGAACTGAGGCACGCAGCGGAGCAGGGCTCATCCTTTCACTTCCAGCTGGAGAGGCAGACCGGAGATCGAATTGGAACTGTGAGTAGTGATACCACGGGAGGTTTAAATAGCCCACCCAGAGAGGAACCGCCGGGTGGAGCGACATACTCACCGGAGCAGGTTAGATGGCTTCTCCCTTCACTTAACGGATTACAGTTGCGTTACTTTTCTCTCCAAAAGGCTGGGATTATTTGCTGGACATATTATGTTTAATAGGATGTTAACCCTGCTCTAGCGTTATTTATGCCTATATACAGCAGCACTGGAAGTATACAGAGCACCCAATTAGGGAGTTTCCCTTATCCAATTGTTCACTAGAATGGACTGAAAGGTATCTTATTAGGTAGCACTTCACAATAAATTTGGCCCATGCGTGTCATCAGAAATAATTTATTAAGTTCATAAGACAGTAAAAGGGTTAAAGCTATTGATACACCAAAACCTCTCCCCCTCTCTTCAGGCAGAATTATGCCAATTGAATGTCTGGTCAAATTAATGTGTGTAAATCGATTATTGGGTTGAATTAAAGTGATCAAATATGGGAATGGTGGCTACTGGTTTATTTGCATACATTCCCTTGACATTTTTTCTATATTTGCATTTGAATATTTATATACTGATCAAATTTTGCTTAAACTGTGAAAATAATTTGCGGATCATATTTTGACACATTAGACCATCTTTTCTAATTACCAAAACTATGTTGGTTCACACAAAATGTTCATGAACTTTAGGGAAGCCAAATTTTAAAAAACCGTATCAGTTCAATGCTGAAATGCAACTGGCAGGGAGATTGAACGATTACAGTTTGTGGGGTAAAAGATTTGCCATTAGTTTCAATAACTATTTAGTACAGAATTTGGTCTATTAACCTTGGGTATAAGAATGATGTACGAATTACTAATTTGAGCAATTAGTATTTTAAGAAATCATGTTAATTTTAATCTAGATAATAGAAGTTTCTCTGTTGGGAATGATTTTATGGCCTCTCTCAACCTTATTTATGACGTTATATATTATACACATCAAGATGTAGAAAATCTTGATGTAATGAAAATACTTAGCCACAGGGGATATATTACATTTCACTAATTGGTATTCTCTCTTCAACTGTTTAGGTTAAATTGAATATTGCCAACATATATCTCATTACGAAGACAGATCAAAAGACGTACAATAATGCAAATGTACCAGTTAGTAAAATCTACTTTATGAAACATTTTATTAAGATACAAAACTTTTCCTGGCTCCCATAAATTTAAGTTACACCCCTGCTCTCCATAGCAGTAAACATTTATTTTGTTTAATTGGTCTGATTCATTTTTTCACTATCTGAAAAGGGCCTTTAGGGTATTACGCATTACTGTACATAAAATTGATGAGTTAGGCAACAAAATATTAAATGGGACACATAACGAAAGAGGAAGTATTAAATGTGAAATGAAACCAGCACCAAATATTTATGTCCTATATTAATTAGTTACAGCAACAATTGATGGCAGGTGCATTGTTGGTAAAAGCATTTTGGTATTCCTTGAAGATATTAATTGTTTATAAAAAACAGAAAGTGAATCCCTGAAATATATATATATATATATATATATATATATATATATATATATATATATATATTGTCCGACAATTCATTATAACTACTCGCCCGTGGCGGGTTGATTTAGGCCACTGGCGCGCTCTTGCTGCGGCTCTATGAATTCCCCTTCTCGCGGCAATTTTTTTTTAAAAATAAATAAATCATCCCCTACCCTGATTGGGTTAACGCGGGGAAGAAGGCCGGCAGGCAGCGCTGGGTTAGCCCCTTCTCCGGATCTCCTCCCCCTCCTGCCCCTGATCTCCTCCCCCTCCTGATCTGGGGTGTCCGCCACCTGGGACGCGGGGGGGGGGTTGTGTTGCGCAGCTGTGCACAAGGGTGGGGCGGTGGTGGTTCCCGCTCCCGTGTGATATCCCGCTACCGTGTTATGCCCCGCTCCCGTGCGCTGCCCAGCTCCAGTGCTTGCCCACTCCCATGTGCTGCCTCGCTCCCGTGTGATGCCCGGCTCCCGTGTGATGCCCCGCTCCCGTGCGCTGCCCAGCTCCACTGCTTGCTCGCTCCCGTGTGATGCCCCACTCCCGTGCCCGCTCCCGTGTGCTGCCCCGCTCCCGTGCTCGCTCCCGTGTGCTGCCCTGCTCCCGTGCCCGCTTCCGTACTTGCCCCGCTCCCATGTGGCCCGCTCCCATGCCTGCACGGGGTGGGGAGGCTGGAGAGCCGAGTCTTGGCGGTTCCCCCTACTCCACTGTTTGTGGAGGGGGCTTCCCCCTCCCCCCCCGTCCCCACCACGAACACGACCAACAGCCGCAGGAAGAGTCAGGAGCAAGATGGCGACACTGCTCCGTGAGGGAGGGTGAGGTGCCTATGTTCCTCCGGAGCTGACACCGGCTCAGGGAACCCAAAGGAGAGGCATCAGCCAACGAGATCTGCTCCGGAGATACAGGGTGAGTGATGTCATCAGCCCACCAACATTTAAAGCACCACTCACACTCGGTGTGTGTGTGTGTGTGTGTGTGTGTGTAGGGGGGGGAGAGAGAGACCACAAGTAGTCAGTCACCTACCCACCCACCCAGTCACCTACCTACCCACCCAGTTACCTACCTACCCACCCAGTCACCTACCTACCCACCCAGTCAGTCACCTACCCACCCAGTCAGTCACCTACCCACTCAGTCAGTCACCTACCCACCCAGTCAGTCACCTACCCACCCAGTCAGTCACTTACCCACCCAGTCAGTCCCTTACCCACCCAGTTAGTCAGTCACCTACCTACCCACCCAGTCAGTCACCTACCCACCCAGTCAGTCAGTCACCCAGTCAGTCAGTCACCCACCCAGTCAGTCAGTCACCCACCCAGTCAGTCAGTCACCGACCCAGTCAGTCAGTCACCCACCCAGTCAGTCAGTCACCCACCCACCCAGTCAGTCACCCACCCACCCAGTCAGTCAGTCACCCACCCAGTCAGTCAGTCACCCACCCAGTCAGTCAGTCACCCACCCAGTCAGTCAGTCACCCACCCAGTCAGTCAGTCCCCCACCCAGTCTGTCAGTCACCCAGTCACCTTCCTACCCACCCAGTCACCTACCTACCCACCCAGTCAGTCACCTACCCACCCAGTCAGTCACCTACCCACCCAGTCAGTCATCTACCTTCCCACCCAGTCAGTCACCTACCTACCCACCCAGTCAGTCACCTACCCACCCAATCAGTCAGTCACCCACCCAGTCAGTCAGTCACCTACCCACCCAGTCAGTCAGTCACCCACCCAGTCAGTCACCCACCCACCCAGTCAGTCATTCAGTCACCCACCCAGTCAGTCAGTCAGTCACCCAGTCAGTCAGTCAGTCAGTCAGTCACCCACCCAGATAGTCAGTCAGTAACCCACCCACTCAGTCAGTCAGTCACCCACCCAGTCAGTCAGTCACCCGCCCAGTCAGTCACCCACCCAGTCAGTCACCCAGTCAGTCAGTCACCCACCAGTCAGTCACCTACCCAACCAGTCAGTCAGTCACCTACCCACCCAGTCAGTCAGTCACCCACCCAGTCAGTCACCCACCCAGTCAGTCAGTCACCCACCCAGTCAGTCAGTCAGTCACCCAGTCAGTCAGTCACCCAGTCAGTCAGTCAGTCACCCACCCAGTCAGTCAGTCAGTCACCCACCCAGTCAGTCAGTCACCCACCCAGTCAGTCAGTCAGTCACCCACCCAGTCAGTCAGTCACCCACCCAGTCAGTCAGTCAGTCACCCACCCAGTCAGTCACCCACCCAGTCAGTCACCCACCCAGTCAGTCACCCACCCAGTCAGTCAGTCAGTCACCCACCCAGTCAGTCAGTCACCCAGTCAGTCACCCACCCACCCAGCCAGTCACCCACCCAGCCAGTCACCCACCCACCCAGCCAGTCACCCACCCAGCCAGTCACCCACCCAGCCAGTCACCCACCCAGTCAGTCACCCATCCAGTCAGTCACCCACCCAGTCAGTCAGCCACCCACCCAGTCAGTCAGTCAGCCACCCACCAGTATGTCAGCCACCCACCCACCCAGTCAGTCAGCCACCCACCCAGTCAGTCAGTCAGCCACCCACCCAGTCAGTCAGCCACCCACCCAGTCAGTCAGTCACCCTCCCAGTCAGCCACCCACCCTGTCACCCAGTCAGTCAACCCACCCAGTCACCCTGTCAGTCAGTCACCCTGTCAGTCACCCACCCTCTCTCTCTCTCTCTCTGTGTGTATCACCCACCCTCTGTGTGTGTGTGTGTCTCTCCCCTCTGTGTCTCTCCCCTCTGTGTCCCCACACTCTCTCTCTCTCTCTCCCACACTCTCTCTCTCTCTCCCACACTCTCTCTCTCTCTCTCCCACTCTCTCTCCCACACTCTCCCTCTCTCTCCCACACTCTCCCTCTCTCTCCCTCTCTCTCCCACACTCTCTCCCTCTCCCACACTCGCTCCCTCTCCCACACTCTCTCCCTCTCCCACACTCTCTCCCTCTCCCACACTCTCTCCCTCTCCCACACTCTCTCTCTCCCACACTCTCCCCGCTCCTGTGCCCGCTCCCGTGCGCTGCCCAGCTCGTGCTTGCCCGCTCCCGCGTGCTGCCCCGCTCCCGTGCTCGATCCCATGTGCTACCCCGCTCCTGTGCCCGCTCCCGTGTGCTGCCCCGCTCCCGTGTTCGCTCCCGTGTGCTGCCCCGCTCCCGTGCCCGCTTCCGTGCTTGCCCCGCTCCCATGTGGACCGCTCCCATGCCTGCACGGGGTGGGGAGGGTGGAGAGCCGAGTCTTGGCGGTTCCCCTACTCCACTGTGTGTGGAGGGGGCTTCCCCTTCCCCCCCGTCCCCACCACGAACACGACCAACAGCCGCAGGAAGAGTCGGGAGCAAGATGGCCGACACTGCTCCGTGAGGGATGGTGAGTGCCTGTGTTCCTCCGGAGCTGACACCGGCTCAGGGGAACCCCAAGGAGAGGCATCAGCGAAGAGATCTGCTCCGGAGATACGGGGTTAGTGATGTCATCAGCCACCAACATTTAAAGCACCACTCACACTCGGTGTGTGTGTGTGTGTGTGTGTGTGTGTGTGTGTGTGTGTGTGTGTGTGTGTGTGTGTGTGTGTGTGTGTGTGTGTGTGTGTGTGTGTGTGTGTGTGTGTGTGTGTGTGTGTGTGTGTGTGTGTGTGTGTGTGTGTGTGTGAGAGAGAGACCACAAGTAGTCATTCACCTACATACCCACCCAGTCACCTACCTACCCACCCAGTTACCTACCTACCCACCCAGTCACCTACCTACCCACCCAGTCAGTCACCTATCCACCCAGTCAGTCACCTACCCATTAAGTCACCTACCCACCCAGTCAGTCACCTACCCACCCAGTCAGTCCCCTACCCACCCAGTCAGTCAGTCACCTACCTACCTACCCACC
This sequence comes from Ascaphus truei, assembly GCF_040206685.1. Classification (NCBI taxonomy): domain Eukaryota; kingdom Metazoa; phylum Chordata; class Amphibia; order Anura; family Ascaphidae; genus Ascaphus; species Ascaphus truei. Next base: position 394,348,683 of record NC_134485.1, read on the forward strand.
CAGTCAGTCAGTCACCTAACTACCCACCCAGTCAGTCACCTACCTACCCACCCAGTCACCTACCTACCCACCCAGTTACCTACCTACCCACCCAGTCACCTACCTATACCCAGTCAGTCACCTACCCACCCAGTCAGTCAGTCAGCCACCCAGTCAGTCAGCCACCCACCCACCCAGTCAGTCAGCCACCCTGTCACCCAGTCAGTCAGTCACCCTGTCAGTCACCCACCCTCTCTCTCTCTGTGTATCACCCACCCTCTGTGTGTGTGTGTGTCTCTCCCCTCTGTGTCCCCACACTCTCTCTCTCTCTCTCTCTCTCCAACACACTCTCTCTCCCACACTCTCTCTCTCCCACACTCTCTCTCTCCCACACTCTCTCTCTCCCACTCTCTCTCTCCCACTCTCTCCCACTCTCTCCCTCTCTCTCCCTCTCTCTCCCACACTCTCTCCCTCTCCCAACCTCTCTCCCTCTCCCACACTCTCTCTCCCACACTCTCCCCGCTCCCGTGCCCGCTCCCGTGCGCTGCCCAGCTCCAGTGCTTGCCCGCTCCCGTGTAATGCCCCACTCCCGTGCCTGCTCCCGTGTGCTGCCCCACTCCGGTGCTCGCTCCCATGTGCTACCCCACTCCCGTGTGCTGCCCCGCCCCGTGTTCGCTCCCGTGTGCTGCCCTGCTCCCGTGCCCGCTTCCGTGCTTGTCCCGCTCCCATGTGGCCCGCTCCCAGGCCTGTACGGGGTGGGGAGGCTGGAGAGCCGAGTCTTGGCGGTTCCCCCTACTCCACTGTGTGTGGAGGGGGCTTCCCCCTCCCCCCCGTCCCTACCACGAACACGACCAACAGCCGCAGGAAGATTCGGGAGCAAGATGGCCGACACTGCTCGGTGAGGGAGGGTGAGGTGCCTGTGTTCCTCCGGAGCTGACACCGGCTCAGGGGAACCCCAAGGAGAGGTATCAGCCGAAGAGATCTGCTCCGGAGATACGGGGTGAGTGATGTCATCAGCCCACCAACATTTAAAGCACCACTCACACTCGGTGTGTGTGTGTGGTGTGTGTGTGTGTGTGTGTGTGTGTGTGTGTGTGTGTGTGTGTGTGTGTGTGTGTGTGTGTGTGTGTGTGTAGGGGGGGGAAGAGAGACCACAAGTAGTCAGTCACCTACCTACCCACCCAGTCACCTACCTACCAACCCAGTTACCTACCTACCCATCCAGTCACCTACCTACCCACCCAGTCAGTCACCTACCCAGTAAGTCACCTACCCACCCAGTCAGTCACCTACCCACCCAGTCAGTCACCTACCCACCCAGTCAGTCCCCTACCCACCTAGTCAGTCAGTCACCTACCTACCCACCCAGTCAGTCAGTCACCTACCTACCCACCCAGTCAGTCAGTCAGTCAGTCACCTACCTACCCACCCAGTTACCTACCTACCCACCCAGTGACCTACCTATACCTAGTCAGTCACCTACCCACCCAGTCCATCACCTACCCACCCAGTCAGTCACCTACCCACCCAGTCAGTCACCTACCCACCCAGTCAGTCAGTCAGCCACCCAGTCAGTCAGCCACCCACCCAGTCAGTCAGCCACCCACCCAGTCAGCCACCCACCCTGTCACCCAGTCAGTCAACCCACCCAGTCACCCTGTCAGTCAGTCACCCTGTCAGTCACCCACCCTCTCTCTCTCTGTGTATCACCCACCCTCTGTGTGTGTGTGTGTGTGTGTGTGTGTCTCTCCCCTCTGTGTCTCTCCCCTCTGTGTTCCCACACACTCTCTCTCTCTCTCTCTCTCTCTCCCACTCTCTCTCTCCCACACTCTCTCTCTCTCCCACACTCTCTCTCTCCCACACTCTCTCTCCCACTCTCTCTCCCACTCTCTCTCCCACTCTCTCTCCCACACTCTCCCACTCTCTCCCACACTCTCTCCCTCTCTCTCCCACACTCTCTCCCTCTCCCACACTCTCTCTCCCACACTCTCCCCGCTCCCGTGCCCGCTCCCGTGCGCTGCCCTGCTCCAGTGCTTGCCCGCTCCCGTGTAATGCCCCACTCCCGTGCCTGCTCCCTTGTGCTGCCCCACTCCGGTGCTCGCTCCCATGTGCTACCCCGCTCCCGTGCCCGCTCCTGTGTGCTGCCCCGCTCCCGTGTGCTGCCCCGCTCCCGTGCCCGCTTCCGTGCTTGCCCCGCTCCCATGTGGCCCGCTCCCAGGCCTGCACGGGGTGGGGAGGCTGGAGAGCCGAGTCTTGGCGGTTCCCCCTAGTCCACTGTGTGTGGAGGGGGCTTCCCGCTCCCCCCCGTCCCCACCACGAACACGACCAACAGCCGCAGGAAGAGTCGGGAGCAAGATGGCCGACACTGCTCGGTGAGGGAGGGTGAGGTGCCTGTGTTCCTCCGGAGCTGACACCAGCTCAGGGGAACCCCAAGGAGAGGCATCAGCCGAAGAGATCTGCTCCGGAGATACGGGGTGAGTGATGTCATCAGCCCACCAACATTTAAAGCACCACTCACACTCGGTGTGTGTGTGTGTGTGTGTGTAGGGGGGAAGAGAGACCACAAGTAGTCAGTCACCTACCTATCCACCCAGTCACCTACCTACCCACCCAGTCACCTACCTACCCACCCAGTCAGTCACCTACCCACCCAGTCAGTCACCTACCCAGTAAGTCACCTACCCACCCAGTCAGTCACCTACCCACCCAGTCAGTCACCTACCCACCCAGTCAGTCCCCTACCCACCCAGTCAGTCAGTCACCTACCTACCCACCCAGTCAGTCAGTCACCTACCTACCCACCCAGTCAGTCAGTCACCTACCTACCCACCCAGTCAGTCACCTACCCACCCAGTCCATCACCTACCCACCCAGTCAGTCACCTACCCAGTCAGTCACCTACCCACCCTGTCAGTCACCTACCCACCCAGTCAGTCAGCCACCCACCCAGTCAGTCAGCCACCCACCCACCCAGTCAGTCAGCCACCCACCCAGTCAGCCACCCACCCTGTCACCCAGTCAGTCAACCCACCCAGTCACCCTGTCAGTCAGTCACCCTGTCAGTCACCGACCCTCTCTCTCTCTGTGTATCACCCACCCTCTGTGTGTGTGTGTGTGTCTCTCCCCTCTGTGTCCCCACACACTCTCTCTCTCTCTCTCTCCCACACTCTCTCTCTTCCACACTCTCTCTCTCCCACTCTCTCTCTCTCCCACTCTCTCTCTCCCACACTCTCCCACTCTCTCCCTCTCTCTCCCACACTCTCTCCCTCTCTCTCCCACACTCTCCCTCTCCCACACTCTCTCCCTCTCCCACACTCTCTCCCTCTCCCACACTCTCTCTCCCACACTCTCCCCGCTCCCGTGCCCACTCCCATGCGCTGCCCAGCTCCAGTGCTTGCCCGCTCCCGTGTAATGCCCCACTCCTGTGCCTGCTCCCGTGTGCTGCCCCACTCCGGTGCTCGCTCCCATGTGCTACCCCACTCCCGTGCCCGCTCCCGTGTGCTGCCCCGCTTCCGTGTTCGCTCCCGTGTGCTGCCCCGCTCCCGTGCCCGCTTCCGTGCTTGCCCCGCTCCCATGTGGCCCGCTCCCAGGCCTGCACGGGGTGGGGAGGCTGGAGAGCCGAGTCTTGGCGGTTCCCCCTACTCCACTGTGTGTGGAGGGGGCTTCCCCCTCCCCCCCGTCCCCACCACGAACACGACCAACAGCCGCAGGAAGAGTCGGGAGCAAGATGGCCGACACTGCTCGGTGAGGGAGGTGTGAGGTGCCTGTGTTCCTCCGGAGCTGACACCGGCTCAGGGGAACCCCAAGGAGAGGCATCAGCCGAAGAGATCTGCTCCGGAGATACGGGGTGAGTGATGTCATCAGCCCACCAACATTTAAAGCACCACTCACACTCGGTGTGGTGTGTGTGTGTGTGTGTGTGTGTGTGTGTGTGTGTGTGTGTTTAGGGGGGGAAAGAGAGACCACAAGTAGTCAGTCACCTACCTACCCACCCAGTTACCTACCTACCCACCCAGTCACCTACCTACCCACCCAGTCAGTCACCTACCCACCCAGTCAGTCAGTCACCCACCTTTTAATAAAAGATCACAAGACAAATGCACACTCACATTTTGTCAATGCAAAATAAGCATTGTATGGGTAAACCCATGCGCCAACATGTAACTGCTCGCCGAACGTTTGCTTCAGTACATCAGACCTCACTGTTACCGGTGCCTCACGATCAGATGTCCCTCCGGCAATTCAGGTACACAGTCCGTTGTTCCCAGCAGATGGTGTTAGATGCTGTGTGTGGCTCAGGAAACGTCCTCCCTTTCCTGGCAGCAGACGCACAAGCTGTTCCACCAATTTAGCTCCTTGAAACCACGTGCCCTACGAGTTTCTTCCGATTAACGGATTTCATCAGGGGACAAAAATAAATAAATCGAGGGTTATCCGATTAGTGAACTCACTAATGAAAGAACAAGGGTTGATAGTCTTGACAGGGAGACTCTATTACGATCTACTAAGTTCAAAACCAGGTCACAAAGAATACCCTTTGTAAGTACATATAGTACTGCCAGTCCTAAGATTAATATAATCCTTAGAAAATATTGGCCCTTGATTAGGTTAGATCCTATGGTGGATAGTTTGTTTACGGCCCCACCATTGATGTCATATAGAAGGGCACCCACATTACGGGATTCATTGGTCAGAGCAGACCTTGGTTCAGCTAAAGTACAAGGGTCTCGCTTTAAAGGTACACCTATTCAAGGTACCTTTCCATGTTACTCACTTTATGGTATACACCTTCCTATGTCTTGGGACTGAATGATTATTTTTAGCGGGGTATTTGAGCATTCTAACAAACTTTCTTGCTACCTTTCCATGTTTGTCATGCGCACAGTGCGGCAATGTGCAGAAGGGTTTCTCTTTTACGCATCCACATACGGGCAAAAGGTATCAGATAAGGGACTATGCCACATGTAACACTGACTTTGTGGTGTATTTACTCAAGTGTCCCTGCGGGTTGGCTTATGTAGGCGAAACAATTCGCAAAGCTAAAGAACGGAATAGTCAGCACAAATCTACCATTAGATGTAAAGTGCTGGACCAACCCGTGTCCTCACACTTCGTACAAGCGGGGCACAATGTGAGTCAATTGCGGTTTCAGATCATAGAAGTGGTGGCCAAACCACAACGTGGTGGAAACAGAGTACATGCACTCAGGAAAAGGGAGGCCTTCTGGATTCGGGAATTGGGCACGCTACATCCACTGGGTTTGAACAGGGAGTATGATCTCGCTAATATAGCGTGACCTGTCCACTGTCCTATCCCGGTGTATATCTTTGTGCACGACGTACGGGGTCGAGGGATGGGTGCTATAATTCACCCATCACTCAAACCAGTTTGTTGTCATCACAATGTAGATCCTTAGGCACCAAATCCAGAGGCCTCCCAGTGATACAGAATAGCACGTTAACATATTCTACCACTATGACTGTCACGTTAGACATACCACAGCTTGTTGCCCTTGGGAAGTTGTGGACGGTTGGTGTGGGGCCACCTCTGATAGTCCGTAAAGCCTAGTAGTATGTGGATGTTATTATTGAAGATTCCCTCTTTAACATTGGATCCAGCCTGGTTATGATTGACTGATGGTGCACTTTGTATCTGTACCTGTTTTTGTTCCATCATGGGTCCTCTATACCTTTATACCTTTATACTTCCATACACATCCAAATTTTGGGTATTTGGAATATTTCCGATCTGGGTCTCTATCCGGCTATTTAATATTGTTTTTATTCTTAGACACATGGGTTCTTACTGTTTTGGCTCATTTGGACATCAATTTGCATCTCAGCTGACCAGACAGGCGATATGGACACATGGGGATATTAACTTATTGTTATATTGTATTTTCTCTGTTTTTTCAGACCATGTATTGTCGGACATCACATCAAAGTATATCACAGGGGCTCGACACTTGGACCTTCACTATGTTGCTGTCTGACCATCTATATGCTGGGCATAATTTATGTTAGTCATCATTAGGTTATATACAGCAAGGATACATCCTGTACTAATAGATTATAGTATACACAATAATGCTTCATGAGGTATTTGGATTTAGTTGGTTTGGTTCAGCATACTATTTTCATGGTATTACAGCCATAGATATTGATACATAGTGGTCCCTGGTGCTATATACATGGATTGTCCTTGTATAGATAAAATACATAGCTTTCCCTTATGTGTCCATTTAATATACATGCCATTCTCTTAGAGATTGAGGCAATAGGGTTGTGCATTTGAGGAGGGCTAGGATCGGCTTCAGTCCGGTACCGTTTTGTGCGCATCCACACATATGACTGTGTGCATGGTTTTTTTAGCACCGGAATTAGAATCGCATCTGAAGGGAACAGTGGATTAAGTGAGAGCAGATCAGGTGAGGAAGAGTAGCTGGCTCTATATGCAGTACGGCAATGTCCCCCACAGGTCTTTTGGGGTAAATAGAAGTTGAATAGCCAGCACTTGTTTCGATCCAGCCCTATGATAGTGCGCATGTGCATGGGCTTCATAGATACAGCCCTGTTGTTCCTTTAGCTATCTAACTCATATCACACAGTTTAGATGTCCTATTTGCCCCTCACACACATTTATTGCACCTAGGGCTGAGCATTGTGTGTTCCTCCTCTATTTTAGAATGTTAAGTTATAAGTGTGGTTTTGTAAGTTATAAGTGTGGTTTGCATGCAAGGTTTTTTTTTTTTGTCCAATATGAGCCACCATAGGAACCTGGGTGGGGAACGTTTAACACCAAAATGCTGATTGACAGCCCTATAAATGTTCACATTGTATGTCAGATTATGTGGGGGAGCTGGAGAAAGGACAATAAATGGAGAAATAAATATACATAGTGAAACCTAAGTCTGTAATACTGCTTTTATCACATTATCACGGCCAATATTTTCACCAGCAGCATGCTCCTTACATGAGAATTCCAGGGAATATACATATATATATATATATATATAGTTATACGTTACCGTTCCAAGGATTGGTAAACAAGAGACAGCACTCAATGTTGAAGATCAAAGTGTATTAGTGAAAGCAAAAATACATCCAGAAACCCAACGTTTCGGTCCTACAGAATGGGACCTTCCTCAGGGGGATCCCCCTGAGGAAGGTCCCATTCTGTAGGACCGAAACGTTGGGTTTCTGGATGTATTTTTGCTTTCACTAATACACTTTGATCTTCAACATTGAGTGCTGTCTCTTGTTTACCAATCCTTGGAACGGTAACGTATAACTACATTCTCTATATGGGACGTGCACCTGTGGCTTAACAGCACCTATTGGAGTGCCAACTGCCTTATCTGACTATATATATATATACATATATATATATATATATATATATATATATATATATATATATATATATATATATATATATATACACATGAAGGTCAGTCAGCACACTGCAGTAGAAAAGGTTATAATAGCAGATGCTAGTCCCATAGAAAATAAGTATGATACGAACCAATCCAAAGACCAGTAAAGAGACAGCACACCGCACGGGGTTAATCCAAAAATCTATATTCACAACATGAAATACACGTAAGCCAACGTTTCGGTCCCACAGAGAGACCTTCCTCAGGGCCGTGCAACCCACAAGTGCAAGTGACCACACATATATACCCTCACCCATAGTGCAGTGCAAACAAAGGGAACCAATCACCAACATGCAATCAGACAGAATATGCAACATAGCTGTGCTCCGTGCCCCCTCCCCTATTACCTGATTATCCAAATGACTCATCATGACATGAGAGTAGGCACTTAAACTATTAGGAGAAAGACACCCTTTAGACACTGGTCCCAGGGTCTACTGCCCTTGCGGGGGAAGGTCGCGCACCGCGCATCTGCAGTGGGCCAAAACATATTGACTGCCGGAGCGCCAGCAAGGAGAGTACGCCGCGCATCACAGCTGTGAGCAGACGCCTCATTGACTCTCCCTGGCCACCAGGGACGCCGGCAGCGCAAAACACACATGCGCAGTCTGAAAAACCGCCTCGGTGCACAGTTACCCACACACTGACAGTAATAATGGGCTAAACAGAATAGTAATAAACAGAGCGTTAAGGTGAACCACAGGGGGACAGGTAGAGGTATAGAGCACAAGGAGCGCATAGCATCACCATAGTATATAAGGACAAAGGAAGTGCAAAAGTGCAGAGGGAGTGATGCAACAGAGTATGAGTGACAAACATAAAAAAGGCATAATGCAAAATCAAGTGAAAGCAGGGAGACTGCTACAAAAAGCAGCTAAGTGAAAGTTCCTCATTTAGGCCACCAGGTGTCATAGTTCTTAGTTCATAAATAAGCCTTGCTTCCTGTTTAAGCAAAGTCCTGCCCCTGTCACCCCCACGGGGGGGGACTGGGACCTGCAGAATAGGCATACAACGAAGTGTGGCCAGTGTGTGTCTTTTTTCCTTGAAATGTCTAGCCACAGGTAGACACTTCAGGTCTACATCAGAGGCATCACTCAGTAGGGCTTTTCTGATGTTTGAACGGTGCATGGCCATGCGTTCTTTCAGCATCCTTACAGTCTTCCCGATGTACAGCAATCCACAAGGACACTTAATAAGGTACACCACGAATTTAGACTCACATTTCAGTGGTTGTTTGATTTTAATCGGTGCGCCACTATGCGGGTGATTGTAGCTAGGGCCCAGCTGCATATAGTTGCAGTTGGTACAGCCATGACAGCGGTACGAACCAGGTTTTTTGGCTAACCAAGTGGTGGGTGTGGCATATTTGTCTATTGGGTCAGATCCAGTGACCATGTCACCAATGTTTGGTCCCCGACGAAAGCAGAATAGAGGTGGCTCTCTAGCAAATGCACCAATCCTCTCGTCATTCTCCAGGATGCGCCAATTGCCCCGAATGCAGCGCTTAATGCTGTTAGTAGCAGTACTGAATGTACTGACTATATTGAGCCTGTTGCTCACCGGTCTGCCTGTCGAAGGTGTCAATAGTTCACCCCTATCAACCTGTCCAACCTTTTGCAAGGCAAAATTGATGTCCTTGGCCGAATAGCCCCTCTCCTGGAAGCGTGCGGCCATTTGGGCCAAGGCCCGTTGGGATTCTTCTGGATCAGTGGTGATTCTTTTCATTCGGAGAAGCTGGGAGTATGGGAGACCCCTCTTGAGTGGTACAGGATGGTGGCTGGCTGCACAAAGAAGGGAGTTCTTGTCTGTACTCTTCCGGTATATTCTAGTAGCCAGCGTGCCTCCAATTTTGTACACTATGGTGTCTAAAAAAGCGATTTCCTGGTAGCTGTGGTTGAGGGTAAAACGGATTGTGGAGGGGATTTTGTTTAAATCAGAAACAAATGTCTGCAGCTCCTCTTCACTGCCCGTCCACAGAATGAAGATGTCGTCAATATAGCGAAGGTATTTGACGATATGCCGTCCATGCGTGGTGTCAGTTAATATGTGCAACCGTTCATACAAATCCATAAACAGATTAGCGTACGACGGTGCCATATTTGAGCCCATGGCAGTGCCCGTAAGTTGCAAGTAGTAGTGTTTCTCAAATTTAAAGAAGTTCTTCTGTTGCTTCCACCGCCACCAGGATCACTGCTGCTGCTCCCAGATGTCGCAGCGGTCTTATGGAGGACCTCCATTTAAGACCAGGAGCACCTTTGACCCGCACTCACTGAACCCCAACATAGCTGCATTTATGAACTTGGTGACGAAAGACACACGGAAAATTCTGAAGAATCATAAGACCAGCTTTTTTAATACATCGAGAGAGGAGAGAGCTGCCCTGAAAATGCTACGGGAGAACAAGGGGATTATAGTGAGAGCAGCAGACAAGGGTGGAGGGATTGTGGTTTTAAATTATCAATACTATAAGCAGGAGATTGAGCAACAGCTTGCAGTTGTACATCATTATAGACGCCTCCCGGGGGATCCGACGATAGCCTACAAGAAGGAGATTGATGGCATCATCCGATTGGGCTTGAATAATGCCTGGATCACAGAAGAAACCAGTAAATTCCTGACTCAGGACCACCCTGTGATGCCAGTATTATACACACTACCCAAAGTACACAAATCTATAGTCGCACCACCGGGCAGACCCATCATCTCGGCCCGTGGGTCGCTGTGCCACCCCCTCTCGCAATTTGTGGACTTCTATCTACAGCCACTGGTGGCTGGAAAGGGTTCATACATCAAGGACACCACGGACTTTATTGAGCAGCTCAGCCATCTTTCCGTTAACACAGCAGAATGTATTCTTGCTACGCTAGATGTGTCCAGCCTGTACACCAACATTCTCCATGCAGAGGGCCTAGAAGCAGTACGCACAAAATTGGAAGAACAGGGAGTCGAACAGGGTCCACCAGTTGACTTTCTCATGTTGCTCATTGAGGTCATCCTCCATAAGAACTTCTTTAAATTTGAGAAACACTACTACTTGCAACTTACGGGCACTGCCATGGGCTCAAATATGGCACCGTCGTACGCTAATCTGTTTATGGATTTGTATGAACGGTTGCACATATTAACTGACACCACGCATGGACGGCATATCGTCAAATACCTTCGCTATATTGACGACATCTTCATTCTGTGGACGGGCAGTGAAGAGGAGCTGCAGACATTTGTTTCTGATTTAAACAAAATCCCCTCCACAATCCGTTTTACCCTCAACCACAGCTACCAGGAAATCGCTTTTTTAGACACCATAGTGTACAAAATTGGAGGCACGCTGGCTACTAGAATATACCGGAAGAGTACAGACAAGAACTCCCTTCTTTGTGCAGCCAGCCACCATCCTGTACCACTCAAGAGGGGTCTCCCATACTCCCAGCTTCTCCGAGTGAAAAGAATCACCACTGATCCAGAAGAATCCCAATGGGCCTTGGCCCAAATGGCCGCACGCTTCCGGGAGAGGGGCTATTCGGCCAAGGACATCAATTTTGCCTTGCAAAAGGTTGGACAGGTTGATAGGGGTGAACTATTGACACCTTCGACAGGCAGACCGGTGAGCAACAGGCTCAATATAGTCAGTACATTCAGTACTGCTACTAACAGCATTAAGCGCTGCATTCGGGGCAATTGGCGCATCCTGGAGAATGACGAGAGGATTGGTGCATTTGCTAGAGAGCCACCTCTATTCTGCTTTCGTCGGGGACCAAACATTGGTGACATGGTCACTGGATCTGACCCAATAGACAAATATGCCACACCCACCACTTGGTTAGCCAAAAAACCTGGTTCGTACCGCTGTCATGGCTGTACCAACTGCAACTATATGCAGCTGGGCCCTAGCTACAATCACCCGCATAGTGGCGCACCGATTAAAATCAAACAACCACTGAACTGTGAGTCTAAATTCGTGGTGTACCTTATTAAGTGTCCTTGTGGATTGCTGTACATCGGGAAGACTGTAAGGATGCTGAAAGAACGCATGGCCATGCACCGTTCAAACATCAGAAAAGCCCTACTGAGTGATGCCTCTGATGTAGACCTGAAGTGTCTACCTGTGGCTAGACATTTCAAGGAAAAAAGACACACACTGGCCACACTTCGTTGTATGCCTATTCTGCAGGTCCCAGTCCCCCCCGTGGGGGTGACAGGGGCAGGACTTTGCTTAAACAGGAATCAAGGCTTATTTATGAACTAAGAACTATGACACCTGGTGGCCTAAATGAGGAACTTTCACTTAGCTGCTTTTTGTAGCAGTCTCCCTGCTTTCACTTGATTTTGCATTATGCCTTTTTTATGTTTGTCACTCATACTCTGTTGCATCACTCCCTCTGCACTTTTGCACTTCCTTTGTCCTTATATACTATGGTGATGCTATGCGCTCCTTGTGCTCTATACCTCTACCTGTCCCCCTGTGGTTCACCTTAACGCTCTGTTTATTACTATTCTGTTTAGCCCATTATTACTGTCAGTGTGTGGGTAACTGTGCACCGAGGCGGTTTTTCAGACTGCGCATGTGCGTTTTGCGCTGCCGGCGTCCCTGGTGGCCAGGGAGAGTCAATGAGGCGTCTGCTCACAGCTGTGATGCGCGGCGTACTCTCCTTGCTGGCGCTCCGGCAGTCAATATGTTTTGGCCCACTGCAGATGCGCGGTGCGCGACCTTCCCCCGCAAGGGCAGTAGACCCTGGGACCAGTGTCTAAAGGGTGTCTTTCTCCTAATAGTTTAAGTGCCTACTCTCATGTCATGATGAGTCATTTGGATAATCAGGTAATAGGGGAGGGGGCACGGAGCACAGCTATGTTGCATATTCTGTCTGATTGCATGTTGGTGATTGGTTCCCTTTGTTTGCATTGCACTATGGGTGAGGGTATATATGTGTGGTCACTTGCACTTGTGGGTTGCACGGCCCTGAGGAAGGTCTCTCTGTGGGACCGAAACGTTGGCTTACGTGTATTTCATGTTGTGAATATAGATTTTTGGATTAACCCCGTGCGGTGTGCTGTCTCTTTACTGGTCTTTGGATTGGTTCGTATCATATATATATATATATATATATATATATATTCCCTGGAATTCTCCATGTAAGGAGAATGAAAATATTGTCCGTACTAATGTGATAAAAACAGTCTTACAGGCTTAGGTTTCACTATGTATATTTATTTCCCCATTTATTGTTAGCCCAATGGGAGAAGCGCAGGGATTCACTTTCTGTTTTTTTTACACATGTATGGCCAATCTTTTCACCAGCAGCATGCTCTTTACACGGAGAAGCGCAGTGAATACTGTGTATATATATATATGTAGCCCCCTGTAAACAGAACGGGCTATATATATATATATCTTTCTCCTACTGTGGTAAGTCCTTTTAAGGGCAGGCGCCAGTAGTAATCATGGGTTTCCCCACTTCACGCCCTGCCTTGAGTGATAGATGCAGGTCCCTGACTCTGCTGTAGGCATGAGACAGAGGGGAGGTCCTGCTGACATCATGAGGGGTGGGGCTGACTCTATTTAGTAGCCAGTTCCTGTGAGGACGTGGGCTTGTTATGTGGGAGTTGGAGAAGAGAGGTTCTGCCCTGGGACCAGAAGAGAGAGGCTACGGTCCTATGAATTTGGAGAGTGAGCAGAGCTAGAGTGGACCAATGAGGTGGGCATTGAGGGTATTGGGGCCCCCCAGAGACCATACTGCAGGAGTACAGTCTGGAGGAGAGGAGGAGGAGGTCTGGTGTATGTTGGAGTGCCTTGGGCATATAACCTGTCGTGTACTGCTGCTGCTGTGTGCCAGATAAGAGAATAAAGACACTGCTGATTTTACATAAGACTGTGTGATTCTGGAGCATTCACCCTGGGACCAGGGTTATTCTTCTATAAGGGTCCTACCCCACATCCCTGGGAAGTTATAGAAGATGGAGGCGCTGCATCACTAGGAGAATGGAGGCAACTACCCCAGAAGCCTGGTCCTGTGTCCCCAACATCACCGCGGGAAGCTCAGGCCCTCCTGTTACTGGCAGGTACGCACCACCAAAGCACATGTAGCCAGCCCTCACTACACCCTAGATATGGCATCTGTGTCTGGGGGGGTGGGGGGGGGAATATGGGTTACATTTGGAGGCGATCTGCTGAAATCAGAAACAGGACAGGCTTTCAGCGAAGCAGAACGGGAAGAGTGAAGTGCACTCTCCGTGCAAGTGCTGGAGAAAGTAGGGCATGTCATACCAGGGGTAGTCAGGGGAGCGGAGACTCCCGCACAATACGCCCTGGGTGCCTGTAGACGGACTTTCACAGAGGTACACAATTGGAGTCGTTAAATGTGAAATTATAATAGGCTTTATTGTGCCTTTTCCTTTTCATCAGGAAATTATCCAAACACAGGGGGGAACAAAGCTTCCATTCACTTGGAAGTATTTCTAGTGAAATCCTTGCAATTAGTTCACATCTCCATTAGTTAAGCATTTCTCCCATCCCAAACACATAGCATGAAAATAAGCAGATATAAGCAGTCTCTTAATAATGAAAGTCTTATCTGTTTATTAGCTGTAGAGTAAGCTTCTCTGCTCTCCTGGAACCGCACCCGTGCGTGCACAGAAAAATATCAGCATCCAGGTTTAGAAGTCTTATTGGGTGTCTTGCAATCAGCTCTGCTGTGTGGCTGGCAGAACTCAAGACATTGTGGTGTCTCCAAAGGTCAGCTCTCAGTCAGAGCTAAAGAGAGTCACTTCTTGACTCAAAGGCAGGCTTTTTGTAAACAATCTAATCAGGCAGGTGATGTTTAGTAATTAACTACCACACTGCTAGATTAAAGGAACATTACTGAACAGGGATAAGTCCCCTGTTACAGTGCCCTAATAGGGTGGCATAAGATGGGTGCCTAGCTATAGCTGTTCTAGTCCCTTGAGGCAGATAGTGTGAGGCAACTGGGGGGGTTAGCCTGCTAACTTGTCCAGGGACATGGCCCAGGGCCTGCACTATGAGTGGCCAAAAGTAGGGACGCCCGTACTTAGGGAGATGCCCGGTACACTAGCCAGCACCCACATAAAACGCACCACAGAGCACTTGCAGGAACAGTCACCGAGTACAGTGCACAGAGAAAGATTTCTGCCTAGCCTGGGGTATGCCACCTCATATCAGTGGGCACAGTCAGAAAGCATGCAGAGAGCATCAGGGAGTGTTAAGGAGCAAGTAGAGGTCCGTCAGTGTCTAGGAACGTGTTACACCGTAGACACTGAGAATAGTGCACATTTACATGTGGTGGGCTCATCCAAGATGGCGGCCGTCACTACATGTGCTCCGCGGAGCAAAGAAGAATCCAAAATGGCGACAAACGCGCCATCCACGGCCCAGCAGTTAGCAGCCAAACTAAAATGGCGATTCCCGCCAATCCTGGAGCGCGCACGTGTATCGTGCAAGGAGACTGTACGAGAAATGTGGCGGGAGATGTGCAGGGGTTTGGCACCAAACCCAGATCCCCTGCAAGAGGAGCGGAGCGGCGCGAAAGCCGAAAGCCCACCCACCTGTGCTGTGACTGGCCAACAAACCAGGCCACGTCACACTGAAAGAAGGAGTGCCCCGCCTCTTGTTTCCACCAGAGGGAGGGGGCACAAGGAGAGCCAATCAGGAGAGCCTTCCCCAGCAAAGGGAGGGACAGGAAGCGAGAGCGAGGAGCTTCACTTCTGCCTGACATTCGAGTAGCAAGGAGCTGAAACATTGAACTGTTCCACCCCTGAGCTAAAAATGTCCGAACTGAGCACCACGATTTACCAGCTACCAGGAGGCTTACTGATAGTGGAGGTGGAGGACCATGAATACCTCTGGTGTCTGTGCGTCCACTGCGGGATACCCGGAGCGGTCCCAAGCACTAAGACACGATGCCCTCAATGCGGCATGTACTACCTGTGGCCTAACGAGCCATGGCCACTGATCGAGACCCCACGGGGTGCCTCTCCGGAAACACTAACGGAGGTGGCGGAGACAAAAGACAAGGCTGCCCTAGTTCCCCGTTTCAACCACGCGGGAAGAACCAAGGCCCAGCCAGCTACAGAGCCGAGAGAACCGTCGGCGGAGAAGAGCGCGACCGCAGTGGAGGTACCGTAGAGAGCCCGTTTTGTACCCATACCCACTGGCTGTATCGCCCAAGAACCTGGTGACTCCCTTGAGGATGATCCGATATTAATATCCCTGGAGGAAGAGGTTGGCGTACCATCGGTGGCGATGCGCCTACCGGCGAACCACCCCAGCGGTAATAAAGAGGAGCAGACGAGTCAAGACACTTTCCGACGGCGAGCGCTGGTGCGGCCTGAGGCCCGTAGCAGTCCCACGGCCGTGGTGACTCCCAGTGCGGCGGAGAGGACATCCGAGACGACTTCGGAGGATCCCGAGTACAGCAGCCTGCAGCGGAGCGGTAAGGAGACTCCACCACCCCCTTACTTCCGCCAGGCGAAGACGGCCCCTGCAGCGGACGAGAAGGAGAGGCTTGCGGCCTACTTGTCCGTCCGCGAACCGGAGGCTCCACCACCGCCCCTTCCGGTCTTCGACGCACTTCTGGTGCGTGACCACGGTGCGGATGGAGATTCCGCGGGCACCGGCGATGACGTCACTTCCGAGTCCGATGGGAAACGTGGCCCAGGAGGCTGTTCTCCCCATGGAGAGCAGCCATGGCAGCTGCAATGGCCACCCTGAAGAGCCAAGGCCCATCCAGAGAAGCGCGAAGCATGGCGGAGAAAGCAACCAAGAAAGCGCCCGCTGGTCGCGGTATTACCCGCTTGCTGGACACTGACTTGAACATTGCCCCAGCCCCAACCCCTAGCTCCATCGCCCCGGCCACTGCCCCTGCCCCGTCACGAGTGTTGTCACCGGGACCTAGCGGGGATAAATTGAGCAAGTATCCCAAATATTCCAGAGATGTGCGGGACTGGGAATTGAGCGATGAGTGGTCTGATGGGGAAATACCATATGCCAATGTGATACGTGTGCCTAACCCTGTGCCTTTTTCTCCTACAGCTAGAGGGAGGGCCCAAGGGTCCCACACTCCAGCAGAGGCTGGGTCTGTCAGTGAGGTGGTTCACAAGATGAACCCTACAAGGTATATCAATGCCAAAGGGAGGAGAGATTGCTCGCGCTCTACAGAGGCGGGGACGTCCGGTGTCTCATCCCAAGCAGAGTCAGAGGTAGAGAACACTAGCCCCTTATCAGAGTACGAGCACCGTGACAAGTGGTGGGCGCCCTTATTCACTGGGTACCATAAAGGTATGGACCACACCAGGTTCTTACTCATCCGTAGCAACATAGTTGATTATTGGTGGCCGGCCTATACTCCTCAGGAGGTGGTGGACGAAATAGACCACAGGTATCGGGAGATAGAGCAGAAGCTAATTCTGCCCAGGGGACCCAGTATTTTGTACGATGACATTGCCCCTACAGAACCAGAGTTCTGGGTACTGCCAAGCAGGGCGGGTCGGCATAAGAACTCACAAAGTTGAGCCGAGCAGACAGAGCCATAGTGGCTAGGTACACACAGTCCCATGGGTACGAATACACCTATGTGCCTGAGCCTATAATGCAGGAGATTGAGGCGCAAAGAGACAGTTGGCTCCGAGAAGCCGTGCAAGAATATTTGAGGACAAAATTTGGTAAAGCAGGTTACCATAATGAGGACCGGATCAGTGAGTTGGTCAGGATCTGGAGTATAGGACGGTGCATATACATGCACAGTGTAATATATCGGCCAGAGCATGGGTCGGTACAGTCCTTCTTTGTGACCATTATGGATCGCAATGGAAGAAAAGTAAGGAAACCTGATCCGAAGCATTATTATTAGGGTTCTCCCCGTTGGGAGTTACCGGGTTTTTATTATACTACCTCATGTGGTAAATGTTATGCTTAACAAACTGCCATGATGTGTTCTGTTTCCCAGGTTTGTTCACCGCAGGATGGTACTGCTAAAGTTAGGTCCAAGTGGGGACCATTGGATTCCACCAGAGGGAGAGTGTAGCCCCCTGTAAACAGAACGGGCTATATATATGTTTCTCCTACTGTGGTAAGTCCTGTTAAGGGCAGGCGCCAGTAGTAATCATGGGTTTTCCCCCTTCACGCCCTGCCTTGAGTGATAGATGCAGGCCCCTGACTCTGCTGCAGGCATGAGACAGAGGGGAGGTCCTGCTGACATCATGAGGGGTGGGGCTGACTCTATTTAGTAGCCAGTTCCTGTGAGGACGTGGGCTTGTTATGTGGGAGTTGGAGGAGAGAGGTTCTGCCCTGGGACCAGAAGAGAGAGGCTACGGTCCTATGAGTTTGGAGAGTGAGCAGAGCTAGAGTGGACCAATGCCCCTCCTCACCCTACTGAGGGGGTGAGGGGGAGAATCTACCCCTACCCAGAGGATACCCTCTGAGGTGGGCATTGGGTGTATTGAGGCCCCCCAGAGACCATCCTGCAGGAGTACAGTCTGGAGGAGAGGAGAAGAGGAGGAGGTCTGGTGTACATTGGAGTGCCTTGGGCATATAACCTGTCGTGTACTGCTGCTGCTGTGTGCCAGATAAGAGAATAAAGACACTGCTGATTTTACATAAGACTGTGTGATTTTGGAGCATTCACCATGGGACCAGGGTTATTCTTCTATAAGGGTCCTACCCCACATCCCTAGGAAGTTTTAGAAGATGGAGGCACTGCATCACTAGGAGAATGGAGGCAACTACCCCAGAAGCCTGGTCCTGTGTCCCCAACATCACTGCGGGAAGTTCAGGCCCTCCTGTTGCCGGCAGGCACGCACCACCAAAGCACATGTAGCCAGCCCTCACTACACCCTAGATATGGCATCTGTGTCTGGGGAGGGGGGGAATATGAGTTACATATATATAATATATATACATTTATTTTACATTTTCTGTTGGGCCAAATTAAATCCCTAGCAGCATGCTTCCAGTGGGCACCACTATTGGGGTGTCATTAATGTATTTAGCCAATCCACCTGTAACTGCTTATTGAGCAGCTTGTGGGAGGTTAGTCCCTCCTTTTCAATGTAAATAATCTCAATGTAAGGTCCCTGTAAATTTACTTTTCACTTTACTTGCATACATGTAAGTATCTTCACTGTATATACCAGTTGTTAAGTGCACTAAATTACATAATCTTATGCTTAGTTTATCAACCCCTTCAGGGTATATTTCACAGAACATTTGTATGCATTTAGCATAGGGACCTGCTACTGAGACTTACCACACACAATGATAAACTGCAAGCAAAATTATCGGATTTAATAATTAATTTTGATTGAAAATGTGTTACAAATACACTGTACCTTTAATTAGGTTACATAGTAACATAGTAGATGAGGTTGAAAAAAGACATACGTCCATCAAGTTCAACCTACAGTATGCTAAATTAAGACGACAGATACTTTATCCTATATTTGTATTTACAGTCTATTGTTCCCGAGGGAGGCAAACAAAAAACCCCAGTAAAATATCATCTAATGATATCTCATAAGGGGGAAAAAAATCCTTCCTGACTCCAAATATCGGCACAATCAGATTACTCCCTGGATTAACATCCTTCCCATGTTTATTTATTTGGTATATCCCTGTATACTTTTCCTTTCTAAAAAGATGTCCAACCTTTTTTTGAACAAATCTATTGTATCTACCATCACAGTCTCCATGGGTAATGAATTCTACATTTTAACTGCCCTTACTGTTAAGAACCCTTTCCTTGGTGCTGGTGAAATCTCATTTCCTCCAACTTTAAGGGATGAACCCATATCATTTGCACTGCGCTTGGTTTGAATAGTTCTTTTGAAAGAAGTTTGAATTGTCCCTGAAAATATTTGTATAAAGTAATATAGTCCACTCTTAAATGCCTCTTTTCTAATGTAAACCTATCTAATTTAGCTAGCCTATCCTCCTAAATCAGAAACCCTTCCCTTAATTAATTACGAGGCTCTTCTCTTTACTTTTTCTAGTTCCATAATGTCTTTTCTATGGAGTGGTGTCCAAAACTATACTCCATATTCAAGGTCTGACCTTACTAATGCTTTATAGTGGGGCATAATTATGTTTACTTCCCTTCCATCCATCTCTCGTTTAATACAAGTTAAGATCCTGTTGGCCTTTGCAGCTACTGCATGATTTTGGGCACTATTGCTAAGCCTGCAGTCTACAAGCACTCCTAAATCCTTCCCCATCAAAGATTCTCCTAATTTATTCCCACTTAATTTGTAAATTGTCTGCTTATTCTTGTTTCCCAAATGCATCACCTTACATTTATCTATATTAAACCTCATCTGCCATTTACCTGCCCAAGTTTCAAGGCTATCCAAGTCCTTCTGGAGAGAAATTATATCCTGCCCTGATTTTAAACCTTACACAATTTAGTGTCAATAGCAAAGATGGAGAATTTGCTCTCTATGCCAACCTCAAGATTATTAATAAACAAATTAAAAAGCAGGGGTCCCAGTACCGATCATTGAGGTACTCCACGCTCAACTAAAGCCAAACTGGAAAATGTTTAATTTTTGACAATTGTAACCCCTGCCCCCACCCCCCCTGCTAATGAGATAGAAGGGGTATCTGGTATTATGGTGCTCGCCTGTAGGTTTCTAGGAGCCTGGGCCTCCGCAGACAGGGAGCTTGGAGGGTAGATATTCTGATTGGATGACCTCCAATCCTTTTGGTTCCAGTACCATGTGATGCCAGCCATTCTGGTTTTGGTGACGTCATTTTAAAAGGAAAGGAAGCTGAACCTTTCTGATTGGCTGGCTTCATTCCCTTTTGATGTCATCACATCCTAAGAAAAAAAACCTGTCACATGATTATCTCAGCCAATCAGATGGCTGGGAACCATTTGTCAGCCAAATGTGACGTCACAGGCTGTATAAAAGCCTGTGCAGTCTCATTTGAAGGCATGAAGCTGAAGGAGCAACATCATCTCCCAATTGGATTGACAGTACAAATACAGATGAAGATAAAGAAGAACCACAAGTGGATTACAAATACATATGAAGCTAAAGAAGAACCCAAAATGGATTAAAAATTACAGATGAAGAAAAGAAAGAAGAAAATAATTAAATATTTTACTTGTGAACAGTGGCTGTTGAGGAGCATTGTGTTGTGGACCAGGAGTTGCTGCTGCTGTTGCTGGTGTTGGTGTTGGATTCGGTGGGTTAAGACATCAAAAAGTAAGAAAAAGATGGCTTGTATTTTATTTAATGTTGTATTTTTTTAGGTTGGCATTTGCATTGGCATACTGTAACTTTTGTATTCCAATGTAAAGGTATTTTGTTTGGTGCTTATTTTTTTACTTGCAGGCTTTTTTAAGGTTGGCACTGTATTGGCATTTTTATTAATTCAAATGTACAATAATGTATGTTTTAGTTGATGCATGTATTTATTCTTTTGCAGGTTGCCAATTGATTGACAGAGTGACAGACAATGCCAACAGGGCATTGGTGTGGTACTGTGCCAATCAATTGGTTTATTGGCTTTTTTTTTTATTTATGGCATTGCAATGTGGTGTTTATTTGATGCATGTACTGTATTTATTTTTTTGCAGGTTGCATATTAATGGCATAGTGGCAGCTCACGGTGTGCCACTGTGCCAATCAATAGTTTTTTTGTTTTTTTTTGTTTTATGGCAATGCAATGTGGTTTTTATTAATGCATGCACTGTATTTTTTTTTTTTGCAGGTTGCCCATTGCCTGGCATAGTGGCAGCTCATGGGTGTGCCACCGTGCCAATCAATTTGTTTTGGGCATTTTTGGATTAAAATGTAATCTGTTTTTAATGTGAGTCTTGTTTTGGTGATTGGCAGGTTGCATATTGCCTGGCATGGTGGCAGCTTGCACCCACAGGGCATGGGTGCACCACTGTGCCAATCAATAGTTTTTTTTTGGCATTTTTTGGATTCAAATTGAATGTGTTTTTAATGTGAGGCTTGTTTTGGGGATTGGCCGGTTGTATATTGCCTGGCATAGTGGTAGCTCATGCCCAGAGGGCATGGGTGTGCCACTCAACTTTTTTTTGGCATTTGTAATGTTTTTTTTATCTATGTAATACTCTTTTATTTTGGGTCATTTATTGATATAGTGTTAAAGCATGCCCATACTTATATGGGCATGCATTAACACTGTGCCAATCAATGAGTAGTGGATGTGGTGTGCCCTGGGTGGGTGGTTAGGCTCCCAAGTGGGTATTGGGTGATGGTGGGTTAACCACTTAATTACTATAGGGGTTACTAATCGCTAAAGTGATTAAGGGTTAGGGGCCATTAGCTTGTCTTTTTTTTTATTGTACCGTTGCTGACAATGGAGGACAAGGATGGTGATGATGATGACAGCCTTGATCTGACAGGGGTAAGTGCAAGTTTTATTAACTTTTTGCAGGTTTATGTTTTATTTTAAATGGGCAAATGTACTATTATCCGTATCTGGATAATAGTAATTTTGCCAATTACTGTCCTGTATGTATGTTAGGGGGGTTATTGGGGGTACAGGGGGTGAGTTGTGTATTGGTACAATAGGTAGTAGGTATTTTAATATTTATTATGGGTAGAGGGATTGAGTGAATGGGGTAGTTGCCACAGGATAGGTGGTCAGGCCTCGGTGGTAGTGGGAGGGGTTAACCCATTCATTACCATAATGGTTACTACCCCAAAGGTAATTAAGGGTTAACCCCTCCCAATGCCCACCGAAGTGGCCTAACCACCTATCCGGTGGCTATTACACCCTTCATTCACCCCCTCTACACCCAATAAACCTGTAAGTCTGCCTTAACCCCTACATTGGCTTAGCAGTTTGCAGCTAAGGTAATGAAGCTGCTTACATTTTATTTTTATTCATAGTGTGTGTGAGCAGGGCGTCTCCTGAGGTGAACCGCAGTGATTTCAGCCTCGGGGACCTCCTGCTTCCCAGGATACAGGCCCCGGTATAGGGTGTAGGTATCCCCGCAATGTTAAAATCCTCCGCGTCACATGACCGGAGGCCTTTAACATTGTGGGGATACCGGCACCCCATAACGGGGCCTGTATCTTGGGAAGCAGGTGGTTCCTGAGGCTGAAATGAACTTTGTTCAGCTCAGGGTACCCCCTGCTAACGCACACTATGAATAAAAATAAAATATAAGCAGTTTAATTACCTTAGCAACTATCCGCTAAGATAATGATTATTTTTCTTTGGCTGCGAGGGGGGGGGGTATTTGATACTAGTGTGCAGTAGCAGGGGGTCTTTTGAGCTGAACAAAGATGATTTCAGCCTCGGGACCCCTTCTTCCCGAGATACGGGCCCCGTGATGGTGGTGCCAGTATCTCCTACAATGTTAAAATCTCAGTCACGTGACCCACAGGATTTTAACATGGCTGGTAACCCTGGGAGTTGGGGGTCCCCGGACCTGAAATCAATGTGGTTCAGCTCTGGAGACCCCCTGCTACAATACTGTAGTATTAAAATTAAATAAAAACCCCGCGATCACCTGTTAGAGGCGCGCAGGTAGATTGACTGATTCAGCCTATCTCTTACTGTGCATCTCTTACAGACAGGTAGACCCCAGTAGGATACACACAGCAGGGACCCCTGCTGTGTTAATCCGATGGGCCATTAGTCTGTTGCAGCAAATCTAGCAAGGATCTCCAGGAGATCTCGAAAAAAAAATTAGGGAAATGGTCGAATCCTGGCCGCTGCATCTGTAGTAAGAATACATTTTTTTCTATCAGAGTCAAATTGCGGATCCCATCACAATCTGCGAGTTGCAGCCGTGATGTGAATCTCAGAGCTACCTGAATAGCTGTATCTGGCAAACAATGGGAGTTTGAGCATTTCTTGAACTACTGTTCGTTTTGTCCGGGCAGGAGCACTACCGATAGAGAAGAAGCAGTTTTTCAGCAAATGAGTTTGCCATGTTATCGGAGCTCTCTGAATAGCTGCACAAGCAAAATCGCTCGAAAAGTGCTCAAAACTGTCGATAAGTCACTTATCGAAGCTACTTGAATAGGCCACATAATCTCTGAAGTCATTTCAGTTTCTATCACATTATCTTTCTTCCTTAGACACACAAGGACTAACAGTGAGTGCACTAGTTGTGGCCGTGTCTATCACTGTCTGTCTTCACGCATCAGTTTCTGTCTCTTTGTATTTTTTAATTCTCTGAACATCTGAAACTTATTTTTCTGGTTAATTCTTGGAAAATATCTAACACTTTTTCCCTCTGATGTTACCTCTCGCTTATTTAAAGTGTGAACGCTCCCTCTGTGTTAACAGCCTAGAGAAAGAGGATATACTATACTTACAGTAAGTTTCTACACCATTCTGCTGTGAGGCTGCGCAGTTTCTATGAGATAGTTAGGTGAATAAGTTAGACACAGGAAGAAACAGGTGGGTATTAACCCCTCTGCTACCAACTGTGTCCACCGGCGCTCTTACTAACAGAATTGATATATATATATATATATATATATATATATATATATATATATATATATATATTCATACACTTGCACATTAAAAGGAAGGGATTAACACAGTGAAATAAAGGGAGAACAATTACTAAAAAAGAAAAGTTAATACTTAATACTTAGAAGAATTTCACAAATTGTGTTCCCAAATATAGAGTCCAATCTTGATTGAAAAAAATGGGTATGCAGCTTCTTTACATCTGGAACCAACCTCGGGACCAGAAGAAACTAGAGACAGGGGAAACAAAAAAGCGCAAGGCCCATAGAGTAGTATAGTTATGTTAATAAACAATTAAAAACGGTTATAAACACTCACAAAAAAGTAGTTGGTACAGGCACTTCGGTACTAAGATTGACCGCAGGAACAAAGGCACTTTGCTCGTCTGCTTGTTAGGGTTGTGTGAGTCTCAGCCCTCCTCCTTCTCTCGATCGGCGATCTGTTTCACTTCCGCGTCAGGGCCCCTGACGAAGAGGACATTGTCCTTGAAACGCGTAGGGCTGACATTGCTTTGGTTGCTATTGCTATTGAGTGTTGTGAACCTACACTAAGTTGCTGAGAAGACGCAGACTGCAGACTTTCCTGAGCGCCGAGTTTGGAGAGGGAGCTGGTGGCTACCCGTAGTCCAACACACGATCGATGACACGCGCCGATGTCACGAGTCACCTGACGCGGAAGTGAAACAGATCGCCGATCGAGAGAAGGAGGAGGGCTGACACTCACACAACCCTAACAAGCAGACGAGCAAAGTGCCTCTGTTCCTGCGGTCAATCTTAGTACCGAAGTGCCTGTACCAACTACCTTTTTGTGAGTGTTTATAACCGTTTTTAATTGTTTATAAACATAACTATACTACTCTATGGGCCTTGCGCTTTTTTCTTTTTTGTTTCCACTGCGCAGTTTCTATGACTGTTCTCCTAAAGTGGGAGGAGTAATTTCACTTGCAGAGGACCTTCAGGGCCTCACACGGGAAGGTTATCTTCACACCTTCCTGATCTCCAGAAAGTCTTTAATTTAAAGTATTTCCAGAAGCACTGCTTTGGTATTTGCTATATTCAACATGTCATGGGGCTTCTGGAGTGCCAGACCCATGATGTACTGACCATGTCTTGGGGCACTCAAAAGTCAGCTTGCCCACTTCTGGGATTGGCAGACGCACCCCCTTCTGTCGGTAGCCCTGGGTACTCAAAGGGTGAGACATCTGGAGAAATGCTTCACCTCTGGACACCTGAGAGAGGGGGTTGCACATTTCAATTGGATTCTTTTTGCTTTATTTTCCTCTTTTTCTCCTAATTGTTATTATGATGCTATTTAATTTCAATGTGAGGAGGTTAGTGTCACAGCATCTATGTGTGTATTTATACTCTACTAAATAACTGCTTTTATTATCCTGAGCACCAGAAGGTTGATATTCACTAATAAAAATACTCACTGAAAATGGAGTAGACCAGCGCTTTATTAGCTTGTGTATAGGCAGTTCTCCTCGCTGGCAGCAACAAACCAAAAACTCTTGATTTTGTATTCACGTAAGGTGTGTGTTCAATAGCCTTGAAAATGTATGAATCCACAAACCAACAGGCCAATTGCCAACCACTTTAGGAAACATCACCACACTATTTCCAGACACATGTATACTAAATTAAACATGTCAAAGTGACTAAGGTAGGTGTTGACACTGACAAATGACCTTTTTTCTGTGAGGCATATTGAGTGTTGGAATAATGAACTATGAAACCATTAGAACTCAATATTGACTTTTCAATTAGTTTCTTTCTTAGAACATCAATCTGTACTGTATGTGCTGTACATTTCTTCTTTTCTACCATTTGCCTTGGTTCTCTAATATAGACTATTGATTACTTGTAAGACTATAAGCCTCATCTAACAACCCGCCAAATTTCAAGTATCATATGATTATTGATAAGGCAACAAGAATTTTTGAAAGTGCAGTCTCAATAATGTAGCATATAACGCATTATGGTCCTATTGGGTTATGGTAAAGGCATGAAAGGGCACTTATAATAATAATAGCGCTGCTATTTTTACATAGTGCTGTACAGAGACATTTTGCAGACAGAGTCCCTGCCCTGTGGAGCTTACAATCTATGTTTTTGATGCCTGAGACCCAGGGAGATAACGTGACTTGCCCAAGGTCACAAGGAGCCAACTCCGGAAATTGAACCAGGTTCCCCTGACTCAAACTCAATGACAGTCAGTGCCTTTACTCACTGAGTCACTCCTACTTTACTTGATATTTAAGTCATAATCTCCTCAGAATAGGACATTACTGGCCAATAATGCCTTGGCTGGAAGAGTTGAAGGCCAGTAATGCCCTGTTCTGAGGGGATTATTACTATTATAGGCTAAATGTAGGCTTATTTTTTTTTTTTTTTAATTTTTCATAAAAAAGATACATTTTTGTAGTCATATTGATTTTTATCAGCATGATTGTCTACATTCATGTGCTTTTACTGCAAGTTTATTAAAAGGAAATTGTACATACACATAGCCCCCTCTATGAAACCCCCCTCTATATACACAAACACACTCTGCACACTCTGCACCCCCTACACACTGTGCAGCCCCCCTCCTCTACACCCACAAAACACACTGCAGCCCTCTTCCACCCTCTACACTCACAAAACACACACAACACACAGCAGCCCCCTCTACACCCACAAAACACACCGCAGACACACAAACCAACAAAACAGACTGCTTCCCCCTATATGTCCATAAAACACACACCAGCAGCCCCCTCTACAACCACTGCAGCCCCATGTAAACCCACACACTGCAGACACACACACACAAACACACTGCAGACACACACACTAACAAAGCAGACTGCTGCCCCCTCTATATCCATAAAACACACACCAGCAGCCCCATCTACAACCACTGCAGCCCCCATGTAAACCCACACACTGCAGACACACACACACACACACACCCACACACACACACAAAACACTCTGCACCCCTCCTCCACCCACAACACACACTGCAGCCCCCCCCTCTGCACCTACAAAACACACACAGCAGACACACACAAACCAACAGACTGCCAGCTCTAAATCCACAAAACACAAACTGCAGACACACACAAAACACTCTGCACCCCTCCTCCACCCACAAAACACACACTGCAGACCCCCATCTGCACCTACAAAACGCACACTGCAGAGACACACACAAATCAACAAAATAGACACTGCCACCTCTACATCCACAAAACACACAACAGCAGCCCACTCCCTACACCCACTGCAGCCCCCTGTAAACCCACACACTGCAGACACACACATCAACAAAACACTCTGCAACTCTCCTCCACCCACAAAACACACACTGAAGACACACACACTGTAGCCCCCCTCTACACCAACAAAACACAAACACAGCAGACACACATCTACAAGACTCTGCTGCCCCCTCTAAACCCACAAAACACACACCAACAGAAGACACACACACACACACATAAAAAAATCTGCGGGCCCCTTTTACACCCACAAAACAAACACACAGACACACAAACCTTTCTCCTCACTCTCCTGTGCGGAGCTCTCTACAGGCAGTGAGGGGGAGGAGTCAGTGCCTTGCTGGTGCCTTCTGTACAATCACCTCCCCTGTCTAAGAGCAAATGAGAACTGAAAGCTGATTGACTGGAAAACTTGGCAAGCTGCCAAAAAATACGGACCATTACTGATTGGATAATGCTCGGAATTTTAACCAATCAGAGAGCAGGGATTTCAATAATGCCCGGAATTTACCAGCTTTAGCCTATAATTAAGTAATAATCTCTGAAGAACAGGGCATTACTGGCCAATAATGCCCTGGCTGGAAGAGTTGAAGGCCCGAGGGACTTTAACCAAGCCAGGGCATTATTGGCCAGTAATGCCCTGTTCTTCAGGGATTATTACTTAATTATTAAATCACCTCTATATACACTTACACTGCAGTTATCTATATCCACACTAAGAGAATGGAAACAAAAGAAAACAGCGCACAACGCCAAATAGTGAAGCAAATTCAACAATATATTATAGAATTAAAAAGGGGGTAATATATCTGTGTACATGAAAAAAGTTGGTAAAAGGCATGTAGTGTGTATCACACTGTTTACCACTCGGCAGCTGTTAGCTGTAGATTCAGGTGCTTGCTTCCCTCTGCTGCTGCAGCTCAGTTGATTCTGGGGCAGGACGTCAGTCTTTTCACTCCCAAGGTGATTTCCCTTCATGCAGCCAGGTTCAGCAGCTGGTACTGGGGCTCGGTGAAATCGCTCCTGCTTCCTGGCCGATATGAAGCTGCTCCTGTACCTCGGCAGGTGTATCCTCTGCACAGAGGTTAAAACGCAGCTTGCTGGGGTGCCCTCAGCGTGCCACGATGCAGCAGTGGTGGATTCAATAGGGAAGTTTGAACAGTCTTACAAAGTCTCTCACAAGTGTCCAAAACAGCACACAGGATGAAATAAAAACAGGACAGGCCAATACATAGACAAAGGCCAATGTAAGCAGATATAAGGCAATAGAATGTTACATCCAACTAGTTTCGTAGAATTAACTACTTCTTCGTAGACGCTCAGAATAGTCAGTGTTTGTGCTCCGATGTAAGGCACATGCGCAGTGATTAATTGGATTATTGAAAGGGTATGTTACTCAATGGTAACAATCTCAGCTGAAACATATATCTACTCTAAAACTAACTAAGGAAAAGAGAATAAAAAATTATATAAAGTGTATATTAAAAGTGATATGGTGTATATAACAATAAATGTGCCTAGTACTAAATGTGTGTTTATAAACTAATAGAAACTAGTTAATTATATGTGTGGTGCTTGATGTGCTACCTGGTACCTACTATATAAATGAAGACTGTGTGTGCAATTTAGCAAGATGTATATAAAAATACACCTTGGGAAACGTGATGTACTGTATCTATCAGTGAATGTGCAAATACGGACTGCTAGGTGTGTATAAAGCATAAATATCATTAGAAAATAAACATAATATCTTATAATCATTCAATGCACTGTACAAAAAACATATATAATAAAAAAAATTGGATTACACTATACCAAATACAATATAACATATATGCCATTACATACAATTTTAAACATTACATACAGTTTTAAACTATAACTCAGGAACAAAATGGATATAATACAATAAAGATTAATTAACCAGAAAAGCTTTTAAATCGAAGTCAACGTTGAGGCCCAGTGGGGATAGAGTACGAAGTTCCTAAATCCAGAAAGATTCTCTCCTCCCCAGTAAGCTCACAACGTTTCCTCCTCTCCAATTAGGAGTGATGGTTTCAATCGCCATACACTTTAGACCCGTTGGATTTTGACCGTGCACTTGAAGAAAGTGATTTGATACGTTATGTGCAGTTAACCCTCTTTTTATGTTGTACACATGTTCGTATAGACGTCTTTTGACTGATCTAGTGGTCATGCCCACATACTGCAGACCACAGGGACATTCAAGCAAATAAACTACATATGAACTCTTACATGTGATGTGATTTTTGATTGTATAATTTTTTAAGGTGTTATTGGATGTAAAATGTGATTGTTTTACACTATATTTGCACGCTGTACACCTATTACATGGAAAATATCCTTTATGTGTGACGATGTTACGTGGTGTCGCTTGCAGTGAAGGACAACTTGGAGCAAGCTTCTGCCCTATACTAGGTGCTCTAGTGAATATAATCTGGGGATGTTCCGCAATATACCCTCTAGTTCTCTATCTTTTTTAAGAATTGGCCAGTATTTTTTTTTAAAAATTCGTATATTGGGTGCCATTTGATTGTATTGGGTTACAAAGGCTAAATTTACAGGTTTATTTGTAATTTTATTTTTATATTTCAGAAGATTAGATCTCTCCATTGCTGCAACTTCAGTTATTATATTGTCTAAATCTTTAGAAGGATATTCCCTTTCTATGAATTTTTTCTTTAAATCTTCAGCTTGAATGTGGAACTTTTCAACACTTGAACTGTTTCTTTTTAATCTCATAAATTGACCTTTGGGTATGTTTTTAACCCATGATGGGTTATGGTGACTGCGTGCGTGTAGGTAATTAATGGCTTGTACAGGTTTGAAATATGTGCTTGTTTCTATGCAATTATTTTTGACTGAAATGGTTAGATCTAGATATTCTATTGAAGTAGAACTAAAATTAAATGAAAATAATAAATTGTGAATATTATTGTTCATGTATGTTTTAAATTCCTCTAACTGTAACAAAGTGCCAGACCAAACAAAAATAATATCATCAATGTAGCACCGAGGAAATAAGACCAATCTTTTCGGGAGCTGCAGGCAGTGGCAGCTCAATATTAGTTTACCAGCTAAAAAAAGTTACAGTAGCTACATCTGTATGTACTCTATAAAACCTACAAAATACATATATTAGGTTTTGTAAACATATAATGTATACTGTAGTTTCATTTTTGCTGGTGGTGCACCTGCAGACGCAATTAGAAATATATCACTATCAGATTTAGACAGGGGGGAGGGGGAGACACCCGCTCATCTTCAAAAGGTAGATGTATGGGTGCACTAGGGGAGGTAATATACAAAACACATATAATCTAAGCCAGAGTGTCCCTCCTGAGATGGAGAGTACTGTAGGCTAGGATAGAGAGCCCCAAAAACATGTACTCACTAGTCTTGTAGTAGAACTAGGGCTAAGGACCACATAATTGAGTAAGTAGATCTGTATGGATAACCGTTACAGTCGTGTCAGAGACCGTAAACTTAAAATATAGTCCCAGATATGGAAGTCGTGAGCTACCAGTACGGGAAATGAATGGTTAGAAAAACATCTTTAATGGGGTCCTATGAACTAATAAAGTAAAGGGGAGACAGTACAATTAAACCATATTGAGAGTTCTGTGATCGTAGGTCAAGCTGTACTGGTGGTTACTGTAGAGCAGGGGTGCGCAAACTTTTTAGTCTGCAAACCCCTGCTTGATCTCCCCCCACTGCTTGTGCCCCCTGCCTGTTCTTACCTTTTTTTCCGGCATCTTCTGACTTAATTACATCATTTGACACCTTGTTACCATGACAACACGTCGCCAGAAGCCACCAGATATCAGGTAAGTGAGTTAAAGAGGCCTTGTGTACGATTTAATTTAGATGCTTTGGTGAAGAGTGTGGGGCTTCTGTATGTGCCGCACCCCCTAAACAAATCTTGCGTACCCCTGCCATAGAGCAAAGTGCTTCTGTACCAGACCTCAGTGAGGAAACAGGCAGATGAAAACTCACAAAAGTATATAGTACTAGTGACCTCTGCTCTGTGTGGCATTGTGCACATAAGTCAATCTCTCAGTATTTTTGAACAATGGACGAAATGCAGCATATTGTATATCAGCGGGGATATCCTGCTGGAACAATGAACTGTCGATAAGATGGCAGATAGGCAGCAGGTGGAAGGGTGAAGTGGCAGAGCTAGGAATGGTACAGGTTCAAATGGTAAGTACCCGTGACTGGAGCCTAGGCTAGATCAATTGGTTTGAATCTAATTAGCAATAGGTGCTGGTGAAATCAGTATCCGCACCTATTTGTAATAGTTGCTAAAAACTGGCTACAGTAGCTACCACTTAGTTGATACTTATGCAACACATAGGCCACCTGTAAGCAGTAGTTACCAAAGAAGTGAAGAGGCAGTGCTAGCAAAGGTGGTCATACAGTATAGCAGGTGAGTATCAATTAATTGAATCCCGGCTGATTATTCAATCCGTTACTGCCATTTTAAGTGTAATTGCTAGAGCTTTCCCTAGTATGAGGATAATCATAGAACAGACAGGATGCGACAGGAGTTTATACCCTAATGAATGACCCTACTGTCTAGTGATCAATTGAATCTTAGGCCGTGATTATACAGAAAACAGCAGACCATGCAACCGGCTCAATACAAATTGGTACAATACAATGAATGTGTACATACTTAGCTTGACGCGCACCCAGACTTGAACTGCAGGGCGGCAGACAGGAGAACAGACCTGGGATTTTGTTCTCAGCAGGCGACGGCCGCATCACAAGACCGGGACAGCCAATGAGGGTGAACTGCTTGCGGTCACGCCTCTGTCGTGCCTCCCAGTCACTGGGTGGGGCAGCATTAACCCCTACATTCCTGGAGTGCATTAGCACAGCGGTGCGCAAAGTGAGGGGGCGCAAGATTTTTCTGTGGGTGCGCAGCATTGCAGGTGCCACGCGCTTTTCCCCCAAAGCATTTAAATGAAATACCGGGGGATCGAGTGAGGCCCCTGCAACTCTAAACTTACCTTGTCTCTGCCGGCGTCAGGACTAGTGTCCATGGCAACGCGGCATCAAATAACGCCACGCGGTCATGTGACATGACGCCTCACGCGTCAAATGACACCGCGGGTCAAGTGACGGGAATCACATGACCCTGCAGCGTCATTTGATGCTGCACGAGGTAAGGGGGGGGGGGGTGCACCACCAGAGCAGAAGAGGGGGAGCAGCAAAAAAAGTTTGCACGCACCTGCATTAGCAGGTAACCAAATGTTTCAAACTGCTAATGTAGAGCAGTGGATGAAGTATACATACTTCAGAGTCAGTAATAGCACATAAATATTTAGTAACCAGTATATATTTAATAACCAGTGCCTTTGTGTATAGAGTCAACAGTGAGTCCATATACTGTACTTACCA
This sequence comes from Ascaphus truei, assembly GCF_040206685.1. Classification (NCBI taxonomy): domain Eukaryota; kingdom Metazoa; phylum Chordata; class Amphibia; order Anura; family Ascaphidae; genus Ascaphus; species Ascaphus truei. The sequence continues at coordinate 394,381,266 of NC_134485.1, forward strand.
TTTGCACCAGTACCATTTCTACCTCTGCCTCCTTACCGCCATTCCAGCTGCTTTCGACTAATCAAATGTTCATCGATCTCGTCCTCCTTGATTTTAATTAATCTATGCTTTGAATGTCAAAGCCAAGTACACCTGCTAAGGACTGTAAGGGCCACATATTACTTTTGTTTTGCTGCACTTGCTATCATTTCTCGTTCTCTAAGCTGCAGAAAAATATCAAACTAACAAAATGTTTATTTTAAGAAAAAAAAAGTTATAATACATTCATCAGCAGCAGTGTTTTTGTGAAGAAAAAAGGAGATCGAAGCTGAAGCCAAGAAACATTAAATTATGTTTTATCTGCAATTAATCATTGTTTTTTTTAAATAAGGGGAAAAACACAGCTCTGCACAACCCCCCCCCCCCCCCCCACACACACACAGCACAGTCATTACTCCAGCACCATTTATAATCTTTTCATGAAAACTACAGAGTCTTTTTAGTTGTAGCAGGGTCACCCCTGACTACTAATCTGCCCTTCTCCTGGCAGAAAGTCCTGGTATAAGCAGGCATTGCAAGTAGTTATCATGGGGTTTTCCCCTTCACCTTTGGTGCTGCATTTGAGTGACAGCAGGGGGTGGTACATCCTGTTGTAGCTTTGACAACGGGGTGCTCGCCTTCTGGCTCTACTTAAGCGCAGGACCACCCTAAAGTTAGTTGTTGTTCCTTCCCTCTGAGGAAGGCAGGTCACACGTCGGGGAGCCTGAGATTGGGGCCTACCCATGTGCTCTTCCCTGCGTGGAGGAGTGAGTGTGAACCGATACCTCTGCCTTTGCTTGTGAGGTGGGGAAGAACTAGGACGGCTGCGGGTGCCCTTGGCCTATAGTGACGGTCCAGGGACCATCTCCAGTGAGAGCTGATCTAAGGAGACTGTATCCAGCAGATGACTGCTCCGTAGCTGTGTTACTGCAAAGTGTGTAGTAATAAACCTTTCCCTTTTGCAATATACCTTTGGCCTGGTGTGTGATCTAAATGGGGGGAAAGGTACAAGTTCTACCGTGGGAGATCATCTCCATATCCCTTGAGTCTACGGCAGATGGAGGCACTGCACTGCTAAGTATTATGTGGGGTATGGACCCCAGAAGCCTGTTCCTGTGTCCCAAGGTCATCTCAGATCACTCAGCCCTCTTGTTACCAGCAGGAATGCACCACACACACTGTAATGGCCCCTACCTGTGATTGGGGGTGGGGGGGGAAACACTGTTACATTTGGAGGAGCTGATGAGATGTGATAACAGGACAGGCTTTCAGCGAAACAAAGCTGGAAGTAACAAGGTATGCTTCAAGAAAAACTGCTATTGAAGGAGAGAGGCTAGGTGTAATGTCAGGGGGATATCGCTCCCCGCAAGGAACTATGTCCTAGACTGCCCTATCTGGTGAATGGTCTGGAGACACAAAGGCTATTGCTGTTCTAAATCGCCCTGAGGCGGGTAGTCAGGATGCCTAAAGGGGGTGCTTTGGCTAACTGAGTCCCAGAAACCTCTGGAGAGGGTCCGTGATAATGGCAGCTGAGTGGGGCAGAGTAAGGGTACTAATAGGGAAGAAGCCCAGAGTACTACTAGCCATAGCCAAATCATGGAACCACAGAGTGCTTGTAATGGACTGTAATTGTGTGCAGCGTATCGAGATGGAGCTTTGCTAGCCTGAGGTAAAACCTACTCTTGGTAGACTGCTAATCTATATGCCGCAGAGACTACAGGAAATGGATTCCTATAACAATCGCAACTCCTGTGGGGTCAGAGAAAGAACTGTGCTCAAAATGGAGGTTTCCTTGCCCGGGAATGCGCCACGTGAGTTACATGAGCTAAGGGGGTGTCTCCCGCAAATGCTGGAGAGCGCACATGCTGCTTGCAAACAGGTTGCACTGTAGCCTCTTTTGTAGTGTTTACTACCTCTGTTCTATTCTTTCCCCCCCTACACCCTCTCTTCTTCCCCCATTTCTTTCTTGTCTTGATGTTATGGCTGAGTTCACTCTCCACAGACCACAGACCTATACACCTAATGGGATGTTTACATTAGGGATGTTTTTACTAAGGAGTTTTAGTTTTCTGGTCTATTTTAGCATTATGTAGAAATGTATCAATTGACTGTGGATATGAATATTAGAAGAAAGCATGAGCATTATATGGTAAACACAGGACTGCTTGCTCCAGCAAAGTATTTATTGGCTGATTGCAGCCAATAGCGTGGAAGCAAGCAGTATAAGTATGCTGTAGGATCAGTGAACCCATACACCACTGAGGAAGCCTTTGGCGAAACGCGTTTGGTGGATGTTGGACGTTGTAAGCAACCATACTTGGAAGTAACAGAACTCTGCCCAATCAGCACGAGAACCGGCGACACATGCGCAGACCGAGTCCCAAGTGAGGGACGGAGCTGGAGAGGTGAACCAAGGCTGTGCGCAATCCTTGAGGAACCCCGGCATGCAGTAAACCGCCGACCGGAAGCAGAGAAAGGCATCCACGTGGGCATCCCCAGGATTGGGAACAACGTGGAGAGACTTAACTGAGGAGATACGCTGGAAGCTTACCAATAAAACATACACATATGGCCGCTTGTGAGTAGGATTTTAACTGTGTGTGTTCATTTAATAAAACGTTATTATGCCATGCTGTTTAAGCCATTGCTGAAGAGAAAATGGAGAAGTGCATCTGATGAGAGGAAGGCACAGGCAAGTGTCAAGCTCTATAATTCTAAGGTTATTCTGATTTTCTACCATATCAACTTGTATTATACATCTATTTGTGTTCTGTGTTTTCTCTATATCCCCCCTCTACTCATATTGAGGAGAAGAAAACTTAAAGTCTACGCGCTAGAGGACTCTGCTTCTTCTCTAAATCTGTCTCAGCATCCTGTTGAAATCCCTCTCTGGGATTCTTATTAAATCCCGTTTTACTTTCAAAATTCTCCTTCTCTCTTTTAAGGCTATACACTCCCCTTCCACTACTTACCTCTTAGCCCTAATTTCTTGATATATGCCTCCTCGATTCCTACATTCTGTTCAAGGATGTCTTCAGTTTACCCCTTTTGTACCTAAAGCCCACAACCATCTAAAACATTTCTCACTGCTCCACACCTCTGGAATGTCCATTCCCTCAATATCCGAAGAATCTGATTTGGATATTCTTCTATAGACTCTTGGAAAGTCTGAATCTTTGGAGCGGCATTCTATCAAAGGGATTTAAAGTATTTCTATACAATTATTCATTCATCTGATCTTTATGAGTGTGAAGATTCTTTTTTGCATCTAATCGTTCTATTCCATCTTAAAATACACTTCTTTAATGAAGCATTTGAGTAGCTCTGTTGACTGATACTACAGTATACTGTACATCTCATATGCATTTTCCATGACCCTTTGCAAACACCCTTGCCATAACAACCCCCATAACAACCCCCTATTGTCCCTGTAAGTTGTCCCTACTTTCCACTTAGATTGCTCTTCAAGGTAATGTCTACTTTTATGTATGAACCACTTATTCCTATTATGTCAGGTGTAGTACTGCTGTAAAGCACTATGTGGCTGGACATGCTATATAAATAAAGATATACATACATACATACATACATACATACATACATACATACATACATACATACATACGTACATGAACCAGCTTATGCTGGGGAATACCAAAATATACAAAAATAATATGGTGAAAAAGTCCCAAAACCAATGAAATTAATGATTTGTATGTACATAACATTCCAGTTCTTTCCTTAGGACTTCCAACAGCCCGCTAGCAACTTGCTGGTGCAGTGGGCCATTTCCTTTCCTGAAAAAGGGGCTTAATTCTATCACTTTTACAGACACATGTAAAAAAACAATACATTTCATTTTATGGAAACTTAATTTCTGTATAATGTCCCCATTGGGAATTAGTGATATCATTCTTGCATCAGTAGATTTCCCATTACATGGAAACTATTGGTGTTAATTTTTAATTCTTCATAAATTAATGAAATTGTTTGCAGCAGCAGCAGCAAGTAGCTCATTATAGGGTACTTCTAATTGCTGTTAAAATGAACTGGAACGTAATGCCAACAGAATGGGACGTCCCAAAGCAATAATCCAAAACAGTAAACATCTGTGCAACTCATAATCTTCTCATTTAACCTTCACAGTAGCATCACAATCACAATTAATGCTTGTCAGCATTAAAATAAATCTTTGTGAAATTGTCACTGAATTGTATTTTCTCCAAATTTTATTGAAAGCTAATTGTCTTGAACCCGTTGTTTCAACTCATATTATAGTATGCCATGCATACATATCACACTTTTCATGCATATTGAGAACTAATGTAGTCTTACAGAACGCAGTAATGAAGGTAAATTTGTACACCACACCTGACTGAGTTTAATTTCCACATTATTAAAAGTATTGAAAGTGCTTTCAGTTATAATTTACATATATGTGTGTAACATGGCCTCCTGGCAGTTACTTCTTTTTCTGGGCTTTTCCTCTGTCAGTCCTGTTAGAGCAGGCAGTGGAAAGGTTAATTCCTTCAATAGGTCTGTATGCGTATTTCAGCCTTGAATGTTGTAGCAATATTCGAGGGCGGGCCTTGCAACTCTGAGGATGTCAATCAAAGAGGTGGATATTGGTTGGAACGCCCCCAGCTGTCTGTGGGCCAATCTGTATCCGGCTTTGGCTTGTAATGAGTCAAAGTTAGAGCCACTCCCCTGAGATGTTCAAATTGGGACATACCTCCTAAATTAAGTTGTTAGTTATTCAGTTAGCCAGTGTTGAGTGTGAGCTGAGATAGAGAGGAGACAACACATGAAGTAAGATGTCTCTTCCCTCCCTCCCATGCTGAGGGGATGGGGGGGGGGGACAGAAGATCATGCTACTAGTCAGGACTCTGAGCTAGGTAGAGAAAAGGACTGATCATGAAATACTGCTGTGACATGCTGTACACTTATCTGCAATAAAGCCACCAAGAAAAGACATTGCTCTGTGGCTTCATGTCTCTGGGTATGAGGAGTGTCAGTGAGGGTCTATCCCCCTGAAGACCCCAGAGGATCCTTACTGGCTGGAGGCACTGCACCATCTGGAGAAACAAGGCAATCTGTCCCCTGTCCCTGTCCTGGATCTCTCCACACCACCGCGGAGCCCTCAGCCCTCCTGTTACCAGCAGGTTGCAGCACCATTACACCTGAAGTAACCAGAGAAGGAGAGTAACCCCCCCCATCTCACTTAGGGGGGGATGGGATAAAAGGGTTACATGTGATATAGATATAGACATATATATATCTATATCTATATCTATATATATATATATATATATATATATATATATATATATATATATATATATATATATATATAATGTGTGTGTGTGTTTGAATATATATATATATACAGTGGTTGACAAATCACCAAAAAATCTACTCGCCGAACAAAAAAATCTACTCGCCACCTAGTACCACACGTGTGCTGCTTGGGCCAATAGGAGCTCGCCACGATGTTAAATCCACTCGCCCGGGGCGTGCAAATTTATAGGTTTGTCGAACACTGTATATATATATATATATATATATATATATATATATATATATATATATATATTATTTTTTTTATATATATATATATATATATATATATATTCAGGTACTGTATATAAATATTGCTTTCGTCTTGTTTCTTTGAGTACGGGGAGGTTGATGTGTATTTTCTAGCACATCTTTCTACTACAAGGTGGATTGCAAGCCAAAACTATAGGTTGACGTGTTTTTTTTTCCTTTTATGCCTCTGGTGGTTTTTTTGCAATAGTATTGATTCAGTTTTGCAGCCAAGTGACGCCAAGTTGAACAAAGATTTTAAAAGTAACTTTTCCATTTTTCCATATGAAACTCCCATTAAAGTCAATAGGAGTTTTGTGGAAGTGTGAGATTGACACAAACACTAATGAATAGCCACCTAATTCTCAGAAACAATTTCATAACATGCATTTTACTATGATGTACTTACACCCAGACTGTACAGCTCACACTTACAGTATACAGACCGACAGAGAATTGGACTACCCACCTTATACTAATTCGTTTAAATACAGTACATACCAGCTGTTACCCAACTGAGCAGCTTTCTACACAGAATCCAGCTAACACTAATACTGACCATCTCTCATCGAAATTTGCCTGTTCATTCAGATAGCAATTTACATACAGACAAATCTGTAGGATGTGTGAGAAGAAGGAAACTGAGTACAGTAAGTCAGTAAATTACAGTATGTCTCTATAGGTCTGGTAAATCTTAACTGAACTTATTTGATACTAAATAGTATAGACTACAGAGATTGCATCCATAGGTACGCTCTTGCAAGCAATATGGGGTTATTCATAAAACTGTGAATGTGCTGAACAGGGCATTATCCCACAACAACTCCAATTTAAGTCAATTGGGTTAAATTCGGTTGAAAACAGCATGCAATTTCTGCAGCCTTTGTGAAGTAGCCCTTTTAAGTAGCAAGCAAGTTGGAGTTTAAAAGGGAGTACTATTGTATTACCGAACAGATATTATCTTATTCTTCTCTAATCTGGTATGTCTGTTAGATTGGAACCCCTCTTTTAAATTAAGCTCATCTGGAATTGATCTGTATTTAACGTATACTTGAACAACACCCTGTTTAGGAAAACCATCTGTTTTAATGTCCCTCACATGTGCTAATTAAGTTGCCTGGGTTGTACTTAATTCTGGTGACATTTTAGAGCTATAAAACCAGTCAACTTAGCATCCTTTGTCAAGTAGCCCTTTTAAATAGCAAGCAAACTGGAGTTTAAAAGGGAGTGCAAAAGGAGTGAACAAGTGGACAACACCTACTGGCACTGATTCCTGCATTTGAACTACGCTGGACTGGAGTATATCATCTATCCCAGAACTTAACTATAGTTGTGATGCTGTCTCTACTATTTATACTGTATATGCTGCGACCTATTGATACTCAGATGCCCGTGAGGGCGGGGGTGAAACCTTGCTCTAACAAAGGACAGGGAGGGTGTCAAAATTAAAAAATCCCCAACGACGATGAATAAGGTGGTGCTCACTGAGGAAGGTGAAGTAGGAGGAGGTAAGACAGAAAAGTATCCCGTTAAATCGTGGCACAGTTAACACCTAAATGTAAAACTCGATTTTATTAAAGTAATTTAAAATAATGTGTAAGGGATTATGGACAAACAAAACAAACACGTGAACATATAATAAAATGATGCGGAGTGTGATTAGCAAGGGTAACTGACGAATGCTAAAACACTTGGCAGATGTTATATTAAAAATCTACCCAAAAAACTATTGTTGTGTGTGTTTATGCTTCAGTTGTCCTTCAGAGGAAATAAGTTCCCTGAGTTGCTAAAGAAACCCTAACATTAGGGGGTTCCTTAAACACTACACATCCCACAGAAGGACCTCCAGACAACCTGGTCAGGAACTACAACTCTGCCTTATCCTCCTCTCTTGATCCACATGTCCCGCTTTCTCTCTGCTGTCTTCTCCCTTCTAACCCCAGACCCTGGCTAAATTCCCATACTGCGTTCCTCCACTTGTTCCTCTGAACGCCTCTGGAGGAAATCACACACTCTTGCAGACTTCCTTCACTACAAATTTATGCTGTCCTGCTTCAACTCTGCCCTTTCAGGCTAAACAAACCTACTTTTCTTCACTAATCAACACACACAAGTCTAACCCTCACAAACTCTTCTGTCTTTGACTCTCTACTCCAACCACCCTCTGCTGTCTCCTCTTCTTCCTCCATCTCACCTCAGGAATTTGCTGACTATTTCAAGGAAAAGGTGGAAACCATACATCAGAACATTACCTCTGTTTCCTCCTCCCATCCCACACCCCTTCCTAACTCTCCTCCTGCCTTCCTTGACTCTTTTTCCACTGTCTCGGAGGAGGATGTGTCACTGCTGATCTCCTCTTCTCCTTCTACCACCTTCCCTTTTGACCCCATTCCCTCCCATCTCCTAAAACCTCTTGCTCCTACTAAAATCCCTACGCTCACACACATTTTTATCTCTTCCCTCTACTCTGGTACCTTTCCCTCCTCCTTCAAACACGCAACAGTCCTTCCATTACTCAAAAACAGAAAGCTTGGCCCTACCTTTCTTTCTAAATTTCAACCTGTCTCCCTCCTGCCTTTTGCCTACAAACTCCTTGAACGTCTGGTATTCTCTCGTTTTCTCCATTTTCTCAACACCTATTCTCTCCTAGACCCTCTACAATCTGGCTTCCGCACTGCTCACTCCACTGAAACAGCCCTCACTAAAATAGCTTATGACCTCCATGCTGCCAAAAACTGAGGTCATTACACTGCTCATACTACTTGACCTCTCTGCAGCATTTGACACTGTGGACCACCCTCTTCTCCTTCACATTCTCCATACTCTTGGTATTCGTAACAAAGCTCGATCCTGGATCTCCTCCTACCGCTCCCATCTTACTTTCAGTGTCTCTTTTGCTAACACCCCATCCTCCTCTATCGATCTCTCTGTGTGGGGTACCCCAGGGCTCTTTCCTGGGACCTCTTCTCTTTTCTCTGTGCACACTTTCTTTAGGTGACCTACTGTAATCACATCTTTTGGGTTTAAATATCACCTCTATGCTGACGGCACACAAATTTACTTTTAAACCCCTGACCTTACACCTGCTGTACAGACCAAAGTTTCTTAATGTCTCTGGGCTATATCATCCTGGATGGCCCTCCACCGACTTAAACATACAGTAACATGGCAAAAACAGAGCTCCTTATGCTTCCTCCCAAACCTGGCCCTACTACCTCCTTCCACATTACTGTTGGAAGTATGGATGCAGCGGCTGTTATTCAAATATATCACGCGTTGTATACCTCAGAAAACCCATGTAATGGCGCGTAATTACCGTGTGTTGACTCGTGTTTTATCGAGTGCAGAAAATGGCATTTTAGTGTTCTGGTTTTTAAACACCTGTAAATGGACACAGTACTGTACACATTACAATTCATTCATTTCTACCACGGAAACGCAAAGAATTGCACTCAAAGAAATAGGGATCCATGAAATTCAAACAAATAACCGCGTGATTGGCCGCATGGAGTATAGCAGCGCACACGAAAACTGCTCCGTGATATGTTCGAATGACGGCTGCTGCCTCTGTACCATCATTCACCCAGTAGCCCAAGCACACTGCCTAGGGGTCTCAATTGACTTCTCTCTCACATTCTCCTCTCACATTCAAAACGTAGCTAAAACCTGTCGCTTTTTCCTCCACAATATTACAAAGATGCGCCCGTTCCTCTGTTACTCGACTGCTAAAACTTTGACTCAGGCCCTCATTCTCTCCAGTCTCGATTACTGTAACCTCCTGCTGTCTGGCCTTCCTGCCTCTCACCTGTCTCCTCTACAATCTATCCATAACGTAGCTGCCAGAATCACTCTACTCTTTCCTAAATCTGTCTCAGCGTCTCCCCTGTTGAAATCAATCTCCTGATTCCTATCAAATCACGCATCTCAATTCTCTTCCTCACTTGTAAAGCTTTACACTCTTCTGCTCCTCCTTACATCTCAGCCCTAATTTCTCGCTATGCACCATCCAGACTCTTGCGTTCTGCTCAAAGATATCTTCTCTCTACCCCGTTTGTATCTAAAACCCTCTCCCATCTTAAATCTTTCTCACTGACTGCCCCACAACTCTGGAATGCCCTTCCCCTCAATACCCGACTGGCACCCTCTTTATCGCCTTTAAGACCCACCTTAAGACACACTTGCTTAAAGAAGCATATGAGTAGCACTGTGGCTAATACTATACACGATACATAAAGCTTGGCCCCCTGCAGACGCACTTACTCGACTGCCCTCCTACTGTCTCTGTACGTTCTCCCTACCAAGTAGATTGTACTTCGAAGCAGGGACTCCTCTTCCACAATGTTACTTTTATGTCTGATGCACTTATTCCCATGATGTGTTATTTATAGTTATTTGTTATTTATATGATTGTCAAGTGTAATACTACTGTGAAGCACTATGTACATTAATGGCGCTATACAAATAAAGACATACATACATACAATAACAATCGGGCAATTTCGCAGTATTTACTGTATCAAGAATTCTGGACGCATAAAAGTCATAAGGTTAGCTAATATTAATATTAATAAACCCACAATCACAGCAATATGTAACCCAAGTTAGTGTTAGGACCTGCTTGCTAAACACAGTGGGGGGTCACAGCAGTCCCATTCAAACTGAATGGGACTGCAGGGACCCCTGCTGGGTTAATCCGATGGGCCATTAAGAATCTCACAGAAATGTTGAGGCAATGTTGAGGTATGTTGAGGCATTGGTGGCTGCATCTGTAGCTAATCATATTGATAGTGAAAGCTGAATTCCTAAATATCAAGGCTAATATGTAGTTGAAGGTTTCATTATATTAACAAAGAATTACAGAATAATATTTTTGTAATGCACTGACTATGTATATCTCAGATAATAGTTACACAGTTTTAATTATAGCTATTTGACAGTTGTTTCATTAACATTGCTTTCAAATAGCATATACCAAGTCTACATTATTTTATTTCACAAACAGACATATGTATTGAGACAGATGGGTGGGTTACTTTCGTACTATATCCATACCATAAATGAGGACATATATTATTTTTCACTATGAGAAGTATGTGAAAATATATTGAACAAACAAGCATCTGTAATAGGTACATTGCTAAAAAATAAAAAAAAACTTTAGAATCACTAATTAACAAAAATCTCATGAAGGATTGCAAAAAATCTAAATAAAATATTTTCACAGAATAATACATTGTATAAGAAAGTTATAAGCAATACATATAGCATTATAAAGATGATAAATGTTAAAATCTAAGAATCTGCAGCATTATTATGTTAGAACACATAACGTCACATTCAGCTTATGTGACATTCTAAAGAATAATAGTTATCCTATTTCTAAGATGTACTGTAATTATGAGTTATTACACATGGACAACAATATACTGTATAATGTTCATGTATATACAAATCGACTATGAAAATGTGATACTCACTGTTTTAACACTGCCACCTCTCTGTTACATCCAAGATATTGCTTAAGATGATGTAAAACATTCTGCAAGATTATTTATAAAAAAAATTCATATGGTTTATATTCGTTATTAAGAAGCAAATAAATAAACTGTACAAGAGCTGGCATATTGTCAAATGCAAGTGACCTCTGGCATAAATTGTGGTGTGTGCTATAGCACATGCACGTTCTGATATTTCCATTCGCGCATGTGTATGGTTTTGCAGAAAGCTGCTCACACCTACGCGTTCACCAATGTCAGAGATGCCAATGCGAGACAGTGTGTCCCCCCCCCCACACCCACCCAAGAGCACGGACACCTGAGAATAATGGACTGTAGCAACGCCACTGTATTTAAAGCAAAAATATTTTAATAATTATAGTGGTCGAACAATACCTGTAACTGTCTATGACCCTGTTCACCAGCATATGTGAAATTGTGAATTGCATGTCCTTTGTTGGCAACTAGAATACCTGAATTTGTTATTGTAAAGGAACATAAATATGATTAATTGAGTGTTCTTTATACTGTATAGTAATTCGACGTACATATTAAAATAATACGTTTTTATGGAAAAAGTGAGAGACAAAAACATTTTTCTATATATCAAATACATACAGATGCAGCGGCCGTTATTCGAACATATCACGCATTGTATACCTCGGAATACCCATGTCATGGCACATCATTACCGCGTGTTGACTCATTTTTATCGAGCGCAGAAAATTTAATTTTAGTGTTCTGGTTTTTAAAAACCTGCAAAATTGACACAGTGCTCTACTGCACAAATAACAATTCCTTCATTTCTGCCACGGAAACGCAAAAAATTGCGCCCAAAAAAATCGAAATCCATGAAATTCAAACAAAGCAACCTCGTGATGTGGCCACGTAGAGTACAGCAGCACATACGAAAACTGCTCCGTGATATGTTCGAATAACGGCCGCTGCATCTGTACTATACTATACTATAGTTTTATGTACCAGACTTTTGTAATATTACTTCACATATTAAGAGTGAAATAATATTCAGCTGACAATATCACATTAATTTCATGCATTCAAAACCAAAATACATGAATAATAAATTTTTACATGCACAACATTGACCCCTCATGCACACATGATACATATTTGTTTACATGGTTATAACAAATGTGTTTGAGCTCGAAATACCATAGGCAGATGGGCACGTACACACAGCAGATCTTGTACACACAAGATGTGTACAGCCATCACAATCCTATGATGAGATTTTTTTTAGTTTTAATTCAAATAAACATGAATGTCAGTATATATTAATATTAAAACATACATTGTTGCTTATCTGAGATATAGGTGGCGATGACATTCTGCCATGACTCCACCCCACTGGCTGTCTGCTCATGATCCCCTGCAGAATTAACAGGAGGGTCCTCCTTGAGACCCTCCCATATATTGCCTGGAAGATTGTGACACAGTTCAATATTGTGCAGAATGCAGCAACATATCACTATGTCAGACACCTTTTCAGGCTTGTACTGTAGGGCATCATCAGATCTATCCAAACATCTTAAACGACTTTTTAACAGTCCAATTGTCCGCTCAATAACCTATCGAGTGGATATGTGCCGCATTAAATCGCTCCTCTGAAAGGGTTTGAGGGTTAGCCAGTGGGGTTAATAGCCACGGTCAAATCCCGTATCTTGAATCACCTATAATACAGCGATAGAAAATATTCTTACACATTGTACAATGTAGTAATGTACACAAATATATATTGTTATTGGCCTTAAACATTCAATAGCTTAACAAGAAATATATTTATTACAACTCCTACTTTTAAAGACCATGAGATCACAACTACAAAGAAATATGTGTCAGCTACAAAGACTCCATGCTTAAAACATATGTAAAAAAAAAAGCATTATTTTTTCTAAGTCCCATCTCGCCGCTTATCGGCAGCTTCTCACCACCTTCTTGCCAACTTTTCCTGGCGGGACGATTTTGAGAGGAAATCTCAATTCTAGAGCGCCGATAAGCCTTGATAAGCTGATGGAGCTACTAGAAAAGCATGAGTTTGAAAAGATGGCGATAAGTGGCTTATCGCCTCACGTTTGGCTTTTTTATTTATCGGCATAAAAAAATGGCAAAAATGGCTATTATCGCCGACTTATTGGGGCTTACTGAATAGCTGTTTTTGGAAATAAGGTGGCAAAAAGTGGCTTATCGCTGCTTAGTGCATAGGTCCCAAGGAGTTCACAGAAAAAGCAGAAGATATGATGAATAAATGTCATAATAGAAAGTATATAAAATAAGTAATATCACAGGCTTATAGTACCGTAAGGAATATGTAGAGATCAAAGCTAATAAAATAAAAAGGGGAAGAACAACACAGTAGCCTAGACAATGACAAAATCCATGTACCATTTATTACTCAATTCAACAGCTCTGCGAACCAGATAAAAAGAATTGTCCAAAAACATTGCAATATACTGCAAAAGATCCAATCCTTCAAAAAGTTTTACCCGAAGAAACACAAGTAATCTTCACAAATGCCCCAAATCATAAGCAGAAACTAGCTCAGAGTTGCCTGAAAAAAAGATTAAAAAAGATCAAAAAGTGGAGCTAAAGGGTTTTTCGAGTGCCTTAATTGTAAGGCCTTTAAAATACATCCAAACAATCATAAAACTTTTAAAAAATGTCAATCTTGCGTAACAAAATCTGAACATGACATTAATTACTTTGTAACCTGCAACTCAGACCACATAATATACTTGTTGCAATGTCCATGTAACAAACAATACGTAGGAAGAACAACACACAAACTAAAAGTAAGGATAGCTGAACACATACATAACATAGAAAAGGGGCTTAACCAACATAGTGTATCGAAACATTTTAAAGCTGTACATGGGCAATATCCAAAGGGCTTACAATTTATAGGGTTGGAGAGGATAAAACCCAAATTTCAAGGAGGGAACTAAATAATTCAAATATCCAAACAAGAGACCTTTTGGATCTATACCCTAAAAAACCTTAGCACCACATGAGTTAAAGATCGACATTGATCTCGGCTCATTTTTGAAAGAGTAAGAGTCAGACCCCCCCAACCCCCCCCCACGCCCCCTCCCCTAGTCCCTAGTTTCTAGTTCAAGGACACCATGTAGCAAGTTTATTGTTGTTCTTCCAAGTTATTCTTCCAAGTAATTCGATTAATCTGTTTAATCAATTCAGTCTGGTTTATCTGATTAATTGTAAGTAATCGGGGAACACGTCCTTTGCAACGTGTTCCCTCCTTACCTGTCATGTCTCAGACTTCCGCTCTGGCACCAGCGCGGGCGCGCACCCCTGCTCTTAAAGAGCACGCGCACACCCGAACAATTAGAGGTGGGGACTGGGACAAAAAATTATTGCAAAAGGAGTCTAGATGGATATTTACATATCCACCTTAACCCCACCCCTGATGGTTTAAATGAAGGGGTTTTATACACTCCCTTTCTATGATCTTATGATACTCCTTTTTGCATGTCTCCCAGTCTAGGCTATATACAGTATATAGGTATATACAGCACAGATCTGAGTATTATCTGGACATTGAACAAACCCCTCCTCTCCTGTACACCCCACTCATTTTACTTAGGTTTAGGAGTCAATATGATCCTAACTCTGGGATTTACCTCACCTTAGTGGGCTAAATATGCTTATTAAACCAACCCCCCTCTATGTATGGCCCATTCACAGTGCCGTTTTTAGGGGGATCTAAACATGAGCAGGGGGTTAATTAATTTCACACAACTCACTTCGATCAATTTATTAGTAATCTACATGTCAGCACTACATATACTCTGAGTATAATTACCCAGCACAGAGAGGCGTCCCTAGTGACACACGTAGGAGGTCCTTCCCTCCCTCTCTCTCTCCCCCCTCCCTCTTAGCGGAGCATCATCAATAGTAGCGCTGTAATTGGTGAGGAATCACAACCAATCAGAGAGCGCCAGCGTTTTGTAACCATAGCAACGCTCGCGCATAAAAACCTTACAGGAGCTCCTGGAACCCGCCCCCGATGAAGTCAGGTATGGTAAAACGTACGTAGGGTACGTCTGACGTCACCGTCACGTGACGTCGGCTCATCGGAGAGGTGTGGGCCTGTGTTCCGTCTGAGTGCTTCGTGACTGCATCCGTGGGCAGCAACAGCACTCAGACCTCTAGGGTATGCTAATCCTGTTGCTTATTACCTGTTCCTTTAGCTAATATTAGCTTTAGTGGGGCTGCCAGAGTTACACTAACTAGGGCAGCTCCCTCAGCTTAAGTGCTGCAGATAGCACATTCGCAGCCCTATGGTGGGGACTCATGTATGCTAATTTGGACTTACAATTAGCAACCTCTGGAACCTTACTCTGTATAGCTGGGTTAGGTTCCTTTAGGATTTATTAGCACCTCTGTGCCTGCCGCAGTGATATTGCTCATTCAGGCAGCAAGCTGAGTGCTTATCCCCATCAACTATTTAGCCTAAAGGTGCTTATACAGAATTCTATCTAGACTACACTTTGTCTATTCAGGATATACTATATACACAATACCCACACTATTTATGTGATACACCAAGTCTAGAAACAGATATATATAACACTGCAATACTAGCACTCTAGCCCCACACCTCTTCGGTTCTTTTTAATTGTTTTTATTACAGTTTGTGTTCTGTTATTGTGGTTTTGGAACAGTTTTATTTTAAGTTACTTAATAAAAATTATGTTTTAATTAGGGTGTTTATTTTGTGCCACATTATAGGGATTCTATTCTGTCTTAGTCTATCTTCTAGAGTGCCACAGAGCTTAGCTCCGCTCCCTCGGACGCGCCGCGCTTCTCTCATGCGCGGCGTGCACACGTGACGTCGTGTACCACTCCCCAGCTGCGTGGCAAATACTTCCAGCCCACTTGTCTCCTGCAGCCAATCCTTGCCTCCATGGAGGCTGCGCCTCCACTCCGCCTCCTTTGCTACTGGTTCCTGTGTGCTACATAAACCCTGCAGTTCCTCTCATACCTTGCTGAGCATAACTTGTTGTAGCCTTGAGCTCCTGCGTCTGTTGTACCTTGCTCCTTGTCCTGTGTTCTTTTGTAGTTTAATTCTTCGTGTACCGACCCGGCTTGACTTTGGAACCCCTATGGATATTGACCCTGGCTTACCCTTGACTCTGCGGACCTCTCCAAACCAGACCCGGCTACGTTTGACAATCCGCCTGCCAGGCACGCTTCTGCTGCTGTGGGTGCGTAGTTTACTACTTTCCCATCTCAGTAAAAGGGTCCTTTCTTGCTCGTGGGCAGAACAAGCGCTACATTAGTCTTGTTAACCTGTTTTTAAAATGTAATTTGTTTTTATTAACACTCTCTTGTAAGATATTGGTATGCCACAAACTGTGTATAGTTAAAAAAAATATTATATAAAATTATGTATAAAATGTTTATGTTTACTAGCATATCCAATATACTATTGTTTTGATTACATCATAATATGGGTATTAGTGATTACATTTGATATATTTTACACTATACAGTAATTAGACTGAATAAAAACATACCAATATATTAAGAGATCTCCTTGTACAATGTGAAAATCATATGTTGTGCAAATGTGAAAATGGCTCAATTAAGGTGTTCACAAAATTTATCGATGTTTGTTATTTCGAATTATATTGATGAATTATATTTTAATATTGTATAAAGATTTAATATATAAATTTGTATTGTGTCCACTGGGCTTATCAGTTCTAATTTAATTAATTTCTCAGGTTATATGTGATATTGAATTTATAATTTAGATCACATAATTTGCTATATACTATAGTAAGTTTTTATCCTATTAGGTACTGCATTCTCTATAAAAAAAATATCTATAACACTAAGATATCTGATGTCATCAGCTTATTGGTTATTATCCTTGAAAATTCATTAGGTCATTGACCAATGTAAGTTGGGAGTTGCTTCTATAAAGTTAGGGTCAGACATTATCATCATAACCCCTGAGGAAGCGGCAACGGAGAAACACGAATGGGGGTGCATTCTGTCCAGGAGAGGAATACTAGCTTCGACACTCTGAATGTCCGTTAGCTCATTGAAGCTCAATCCTCAGCTTGATCGTCAAAACTCCACCAAAGTCCCGCGAGAAGAGAGTGACGTCACGGGATGCGTAAGCGGAGACGGAGAGAGAGGTAATGAGAAGTGTAACAGGGGAGTAATCCCTGTAAATTAATGGGCCTTTAATCTAGCAGTGTGGTGGTTAACTGCTGGTAGTCAATTAATAAACACCACCTGCCTGATTTAGATTGCTTACAAAAGCCTGTCTGTTGAGACAGGAAGTGTCTCCTTAGCTCATACCTGAGCTGAACTTGGGAGAGAGAGCATAGATTGTCTTTGACTCTCACAACAGTCTTGAGCCCTGCCAGAAGAAACAGCAGAGCTGCTTACAATACACAGGGAAATCTTCTAAACCTGAATGCTGACACACCCTGAGGGAAGGGAGCTGAACCAGGAACAGAGGAGATTTTCCCTCCAAGGAACAGATAAGACTTTCATTCTTAAGAGACTTCTTATATCTGCTTATTTCATGCTATATGTTTTGGGGCTGGGAGACATGCTTAACTAAGGGAGTTGTGAAATTGCATAGTATTTCACTAGAAATACTCCCAAGTGAATAGAAGCTGTGTTTCCCCCTTGTTTGGATGGTTTCCTATTGTTAAGGAAAAGGCACAATAAAGTCTCGTTATAATTTCACCTTATAAAGTCTCCAATTGTGTACCTCTGTGAACGTCCGTCTACAAGAAGCCAGCTGTGAACGGAGCATTAGGCACAGAAATGCCGGATTTGATGCCGAGTGAGACTGGAGTGACAGACCCGTTCTCTTAGGTGTGATTCCCTCTTCCTGGGTACGCAAAGTCACTGACTGTATGTACAGGTGCCGACGAGTATTCTAACACTTGCCTTAAACTTGCCTTGGAAAATCTGGGGCTATAACCAACAAGATCCAGGTACATGCTGCATAGATGCTGCAAACATTTCACTGACATTTCTGCAGAGACTAATGGCCCATCGGATTAACACAGCAGGGGTCCCTGGTAGTCCCATTCAGTTTGAATGGGACTGCCATTGACCCCCACTGTTAATCCGATGGGCCATTAGTCTGTCTGCAGAAATGTTGCAGCATGTACCCAGCATGTTTTCAGCATGTACCCAGTATGTACCTGGGCCTTGTTGGTGATTGCCCCAGATTGGCTTTAGAATACTCATCAACACTACAGTATGAGTGAAAAACTCAACTTTTTAATATGTTTTTTTACACCATTTATTAAATAAGAAATTACAGATATGTATATGTGTTTTCTCCACTTCATGTTCACATAAACCTATTTTTGGCTGCCGAGTGCCTTTTGTCTTAACCTCATTACATGAACAACCCTTAAGCCAATGCATGCTGCTTAAAACACAGCTTTTAAACATGACCTGGGATGAGATGCAAAGTCAGTAAACCCACTCACAGACAGACTGTTTCGACATTGTTGGTCTCTTCAGTGTGAGGTTGGTTTTACTGGCTCTGCTTGTTTGAGACTAAGAATAGGACTTCACCCCACATTATTAAGGGTTGTTCATGTAATGTGAGCTTGAGACAAAAGGTGGCACTGTGTTCTCATTTGCATGTCATTCCCCAGAATCCCTTGCTGCAGTGGAAGTGCTGTGTGCTGGGTGATAATAGTGAAAGCTGGGGTTGCAGACCTGTCTAAGACATGCAAATGATCATACAGTAATATTTCCATTTGCTATATGTATATATATATATCTACTATATATTTCTCAAACCGTTGTATGCTTGTCTGTCCTGTCCCTAGAGGCAATCGCATTGGACCTTTGGCTGTCACTCCGCTTCAGGCCAATGAGATGGCTCCCTTGGCCCCCGCACATCTCTCATTGGTCACACTCACCAGCCGCTGACACAGATACCCCCGGGCACGCCACCTCACCTCACCACCCCCCTAACAGCAAACCCCAACATCCCCGGACCCGCCAGCACCACTATTCACGGGCCTCCTCGGTGCCACCGCCTCAGCTCTCCCACACCCCCTCACAGCAAACCCCAGCCACCCCGGCACCGCCTGCAACGGTCCTCGGCACCGCTGACTCACCTCGAGGTGGAGGGCAGCTGGGGGGGGGGCTCCCATCCTGCAGGAGGGACCCCACGCATGCCCTCTGCTGCTCTCCGTGCTACTCAACCCCCTCCACATGCCCCATACTACTCACCCCCCTCCAGATGCCCCGTGCTGCTCACCCCCCTCCACATGCCCCGTGCTGCCCACCCCCCCTCCACATGCCCCGTAATACCCAGCCCCCCTCCACATGCCCCGTGCTGTTCACCCCCCCTCCACATGCCCCGTGCTGCTCACCCCCCCTCCACATGCCCGTGCTGCTCACCCCCCCTCCACATGCCCCGTGCTACTCACCCCCCCTCCACATGCCCCGTGCTGCTCACCCCCCCTCCACATGCCCCATGCTACTCACCCCC
>NC_134485.1:394403391-394408391 GCF_040206685.1 Ascaphus truei
AAAACCATTTAATGATAAATATACTGTAAGTATAAAAAAGTACACAAGTGTAGGTGAGTATAAAGCCTTTAGAGCATATGTTACCCCATGCTATCTTTGGGTGCGCTTAATGTAATGGCGTTCTTCCAGTGCCCCCACTCTCCGCTCCCACAATCACATCTGCCAGCTCCCTGATTGTCACATGCATGTCGTTCGCCGGCATAGAAGGACTACTCAGTTCTTCCTTATAGTATTAGATGAGAGGGAAAATTATGTTTTTCTCTCTGTATGGTGAGTGTCTTGATCGATAGGAATTTAAAAAAAAATTAGAAATATTTTTTTAGCTTTATTTTTTTAATAAACTTTTTTTAGATTTGTGGATTATTTAATTGCTATTATTGAGAATATAATTTTTATCCATTCTTTATTTCATCATTTCTTTGTATTTCATTACAATTCTTTAAGAGGTATTTTAAATTATTACAATTTTTTTTCCATTATGTGCGTGTTTTTCCCCGGGAATAAGGTAGGTTTTAATGTTTCTCATATATTATAGGCTTTAAGAATTTGTAATACTGTAAGTGTTTATCTGTTCTTCAATATTCTCATTAATTCACTGAATGTTATACTTATGCTATGCTATGTTATACATCTTTTATGCCTTTATCGGCATAAAAAAATGGCAAAAATGGCTATTATCGCCGACTTATTGGGGCTTACTGAATAGCTGTTTTTGGAAATAAGGTGGCAAAAAGTGGCTTATCGCTGCTTAGTGCATAGGTCCCAAGGAGTTCACAGAAAAAGCAGAAGATATGATGAATAAATGTCATAATAGAAAGTATATAAAATAAGTAATATCACAGGCTTATTGTACCGTAAGGAATATGTAGAGATCAAAGCTAATAAAATAAAAAGGGGAAGAACAACACAGTAGCCTAGACAATGACAAAATCCATGTACCATTTATTACTCAATTCAACAGCTCTGCGAACCAGATAAAAAGAATTGTCCAAAAACATTGCAATATACTGCAAAAGATCCAATCCTTCAAAAAGTTTTACCCGAAGAAACACAAGTAATCTTCACAAATGCCCCAAATCATAAGCAGAAACTAGCTCAGAGTTGCCTGAAAAAAAGATTAAAAAAGATCAAAAAGTGGAGCTAAAGGGTTTTTCGAGTGCCTTAATTGTAAGGCCTTTAAAATACATCCAAACAATCATAAAACTTTTAAAAAATGTCAATCTTGCGTAACAAAATCTGAACATGACATTAATTACTTTGTAACCTGCAACTCAGACCACATAATATACTTGTTGCAATGTCCATGTAACAAACAATACGTAGGAAGAACAACACACAAACTAAAAGTAAGGATAGCTGAACACATACATAACATAGAAAAGGGGCTTAACCAACATAGTGTATCGAAACATTTTAAAGCTGTACATGGGCAATATCCAAAGGGCTTACAATTTATAGGGTTGGAGAGGATAAAACCCAAATTTCAAGGAGGGAACTAAATAATTCAAATATCCAAACAAGAGACCTTTTGGATCTATACCCTAAAAAACCTTAGCACCACATGAGTTAAAGATCGACATTGATCTCGGCTCATTTTTGAAAGAGTAAGAGTCAGACCCCCCCAACCCCCCCCCACGCCCCCTCCCCTAGTCCCTAGTTTCTAGTTCAAGGACACCATGTAGCAAGTTTATTGTTGTTCTTCCAAGTTATTCTTCCAAGTAATTCGATTAATCTGTTTAATCAATTCAGTCTGGTTTATCTGATTAATTGTAAGTAATCGGGGAACACGTCCTTTGCAACGTGTTCCCTCCTTACCTGTCATGTCTCACACTTCCGCTCTGGCACCAGCGCGGGCGTGCACCCCTGCTCTTAAAGAGCACGCGCACACCCGAACAATTAGAGGTGGGGACTGGGACAAAAAATTATTGCAAAAGGAGTCTAGATGGATATTTACATATCCACCTTAACCCCACCCCTGATGGTTTAAATGAAGGGGTTTTATACACTCCCTTTCTATGATCTTATGATACTCCTTTTTGCATGTCTCCCAGTCTAGGCTATATACAGTATATAGGTATATACAGCACAGATCTGAGTATTATCTGGACATTGAACAAACCCCTCCTCTCCTGTACACCCCACTCATTTTACTTAGGTTTAGGAGTCAATATGATCCTAACTCTGGGATTTACCTCACCTTAGTGGGCTAAATATGCTTATTAAACCAACCCCCCTCTATGTATGGCCCATTCACAGTGCCGTTTTTAGGGGGATCTAAACATGAGCAGGGGGTTAATTAATTTCACACAACTCACTTCGATCGATTTATTAGTAATCTACATGTCAGCACTACATATACTCTGAGTATAATTACCCAGCACAGAGAGGCGTCCCTAGTGACACACGTAGGAGGTCCTTCCCTCCCTCTCTCCCCCCTCCCTCTTAGCGGAGCATCATCAATAGTAGCGCTGTAATTGGTGAGGAATCACAACCAATCAGAGAGCGCCAGCGTTTTGTAACCATAGCAACGCTCGCGCATAAAAACCTTACAGGAGCTCCTGGAACCCGCCCCCGATGAAGTCAGGTATGGTAAAACGTACGTAGGGTACGTCTGACGTCACCGTCACGTGACGTCGGCTCATCGGAGAGGTGTGGGCCTGTGTTCCGTCTGAGTGCTTCGTGACTGCATCCGTGGGCAGCAACAGCACTCAGACCTCTAGGGTATGCTAATCCTGTTGCTTATTACCTGTTCCTTTAGCTAATATTAGCTTTAGTGGGGCTGCCAGAGTTACACTAACTAGGGCAGCTCCCTCAGCTTAAGTGCTGCAGATAGCACATTCGCAGCCCTATGGTGGGGACTCATGTATGCTAATTTGGACTTACAATTAGCAACCTCTGGAACCTTACTCTGTATAGCTGGGTTAGGTTCCTTTAGGATTTATTAGCACCTCTGTGCCTGCCGCAGTGATATTGCTCATTCAGGCAGCAAGCTGAGTGCTTATCCCCATCAACTATTTAGCCTAAAGGTGCTTATACAGAATTCTATCTAGACTACACTTTGTCTATTCAGGATATACTATATACACAATACCCACACTATTTATGTGATACACCAAGTCTAGAAACAGATATATATATAACACTGCAATACTAGCACTCTAGCCCCACACCTCTTCGGTTCTTTTTAATTGTTTTTATTACAGTTTGTGTTCTGTTATTGTGGTTTTGGAACAGTTTTATTTTAAGTTACTTAATAAAAATTATGTTTTAATTAGGGTGTTTATTTTGTGCCACATTATAGGGATTCTATTCTGTCTTAGTCTATCTTCTAGAGTGCCACAGAGCTTAGCTCCGCTCCCTCGGACGCGCCGCGCTTCTCTCATGCGCGGCGTGCACACGTGACGTCGTGTACCACTCCCCAGCTGCGTGGCAAATACTTCCAGCCCACTTGTCTCCTGCAGCCAATCCTTGCCTCCGTGGAGGCTGCGCCTCCACTCCGCCTCCTTTGCTACTGGTTCCTGTGTGCTACATAAACCCTGCAGTTCCTCTCATACCTTGCTGAGCATAACTTGTTGTAGCCTTGAGCTCCTGCGTCTGTTGTACCTTGCTCCTTGTCCTGTGTTCTTTTGTAGTTTAATTCTTCGTGTACCGACCCGGCTTGACTTTGGAACCCCTATGGATATTGACCCTGGCTTACCCTTGACTCTGCGGACCTCTCCAAACCAGACCCGGCTACGTTTGACAATCCGCCTGCCAGGCACGCTTCTGCTGCTGTGGGTGCGTAGTTTACTACTTTCCCATCTCAGTAAAAGGGTCCTTTCTTGCTCGTGGGCAGAACAAGCGCTACATTAGTCTTGTTAACCTGTTTTTAAAATGTAATTTGTTTTTATTAACACTCTCTTGTAAGATATTGGTATGCCACAAACTGTGTATAGTTAAAAAAAATATTATATAAAATTATGTATAAAATGTTTATGTTTACTAGCATATCCAATATACTATTGTTTTGATTACATCATAATATGGGTATTAGTGATTACATTTGATATATTTTACACTATACAGTAATTAGACTGAATAAAAACATACCAATATATTAAGAGATCTCCTTGTACAATGTGAAAATCATATGTTGTGCAAATGTGAAAATGGCTCAATTAAGGTGTTCACAAAATTTATCGATGTTTGTTATTTCGAATTATATTGATGAATTATATTTTAATATTGTATAAAGATTTAATATATAAATTTGTATTGTGTCCACTTGGCTTATCAGTTCTAATTTAATTAATTTCTCAGGTTATATGTGATATTGAATTTATAATTTAGATCACATAATTTGCTATATACTATAGTAAGTTTTTATCCTATTAGGTACTGCATTCTCTATAAAAAAAATATCTATAACACTAAGATATCTGATGTCATCAGCTTATTGGTTATTATCCTTGAAAATTCATTAGGTCATTGACCAATGTAAGTTGGGAGTTGCTTCTATAAAGTTAGGGTCAGATATTATCATCATAACCCCTGAGGAAGCGGCAACGGAGAAACACGAATGGGGGTGCATTCTGTCCAGGAGAGGAATACTAGCTTCGACACTCTGAATGTCCGTTAGCTCATTGAAGCTCAATCCTCAGCTTGATCGTCAAAACTCCACCAAAGTCCCGCGAGAAGAGAGTGACGTCACGGGATGCGTAAGCGGAGACGGAGAGAGAGGTAATGAGAAGTGTAACAGGGGAGTAATCCCTGTAAATTAATGGGCCTTTAATCTAGCAGTGTGGTGGTTAACTGCTGGTAGTCAATTAATAAACACCACCTGCCTGATTTAGATTGCTTACAAAAGCCTGTCTGTTGAGACAGGAAGTGTCTCCTTAGCTCATACCTGAGCTGAACTTGGGAGAGAGAGCATAGATTGTCTTTGACTCTCACAACAGTCTTGAGCCCTGCCAGAAGAAACAGCAGAGCTGCTTACAATACACAGGGAAATCTTCTAAACC
>NC_134485.1:394413391-394418391 GCF_040206685.1 Ascaphus truei
GCGTGTTTTTCCCCGGGAATAAGGTAGGTTTTAATGTTTCTCATATATTATAGGCTTTAAGAATTTGTAATACTGTAAGTGTTTATCTGTTCTTCAATATTCTCATTAATTCACTGAATGTTATACTTATGCTATGCTATGTTATACATCTTTTATGCCTTTATCGGCATAAAAAAATGGCAAAAATGGCTATTATCGCCGACTTATTGGGGCTTACTGAATAGCTGTTTTTGGAAATAAGGTGGCAAAAAGTGGCTTATCGCTGCTTAGTGCATAGGCCCCAAGGAGTTCACAGAAAAAGCAGAAGATATGATGAATAAATGTCATAATAGAAAGTATATAAAATAAGTAATATCACAGGCTTATAGTACCGTAAGGAATATGTAGAGATCAAAGCTAATAAAATAAAAAGGGGAAGAACAACACAGTAGCCTAGACAATGACAAAATCCATGTACCATTTATTACTCAATTCAACAGCTCTGCGAACCAGATAAAAAGAATTGTCCAAAAACATTGCAATATACTGCAAAAGATCCAATCCTTCAAAAAGTTTTACCCGAAGAAACACAAGTAATCTTCACAAATGCCCCAAATCATAAGCAGAAACTAGCTCAGAGTTGCCTGAAAAAAAGATTAAAAAAGATCAAAAAGTGGAGCTAAAGGGTTTTTCGAGTGCCTTAATTGTAAGGCCTTTAAAATACATCCAAACAATCATAAAACTTTTAAAAAATGTCAATCTTGCGTAACAAAATCTGAACATGACATTAATTACTTTGTAACCTGCAACTCAGACCACATAATATACTTGTTGCAATGTCCATGTAACAAACAATACGTAGGAAGAACAACACACAAACTAAAAGTAAGGATAGCTGAACACATACATAACATAGAAAAGGGGCTTAACCAACATAGTGTATCGAAACATTTTAAAGCTGTACATGGGCAATATCCAAAGGGCTTACAATTTATAGGGTTGGAGAGGATAAAACCCAAATTTCAAGGAGGGAACTAAATAATTCAAATATCCAAACAAGAGACCTTTTGGATCTATACCCTAAAAAACCTTAGCACCACATGAGTTAAAGATCGACATTGATCTCGGCTCATTTTTGAAAGAGTAAGAGTCAGACCCCCCCAACCCCCCCCCACGCCCCCTCCCCTAGTCCCTAGTTTCTAGTTCAAGGACACCATGTAGCAAGTTTATTGTTGTTCTTCCAAGTTATTCTTCCAAGTAATTCGATTAATCTGTTTAATCAATTCAGTCTGGTTTATCTGATTAATTGTAAGTAATCGGGGAACACGTCCTTTGCAACGTGTTCCCTCCTTACCTGTCATGTCTCAGACTTCCGCTCTGGCACCAGCGCGGGCGTGCACCCCTGCTCTTAAAGAGCACGCGCACACCCGAACAATTAGAGGTGGGGACTGGGACAAAAAATTATTGCAAAAGGAGTCTAGATGGATATTTACATATCCACCTTAACCCCACCCCTGATGGTTTAAATGAAGGGGTTTTATACACTCCCTTTCTATGATCTTATGATACTCCTTTTTGCATGTCTCCCAGTCTAGGCTATATACAGTATATAGGTATATACAGCACAGATCTGAGTATTATCTGGACATTGAACAAACCCCTCCTCTCCTGTACACCCCACTCATTTTACTTAGGTTTAGGAGTCAATATGATCCTAACTCTGGGATTTACCTCACCTTAGTGGGCTAAATATGCTTATTAAACCAACCCCCCTCTATGTATGGCCCATTCACAGTGCCGTTTTTAGGGGGATCTAAACATGAGCAGGGGGTTAATTAATTTCACACAACTCACTTCGATCAATTTATTAGTAATCTACATGTCAGCACTACATATACTCTGAGTATAATTACCCAGCACAGAGAGGCGTCCCTAGTGACACACGTAGGAGGTCCTTCCCTCCCTCTCTCTCTCCCCCCTCCCTCTTAGCGGAGCATCATCAATAGTAGCGCTGTAATTGGTGAGGAATCACAACCAATCAGAGAGCGCCAGCGTTTTGTAACCATAGCAACGCTCGCGCATAAAAACCTTACAGGAGCTCCTGGAACCCGCCCCCGATGAAGTCAGGTATGGTAAAACGTACGTAGGGTACGTCTGACGTCACCGTCACGTGACGTCGGCTCATCGGAGAGGTGTGGGCCTGTGTTCCGTCTGAGTGCTTCGTGACTGCATCCGTGGGCAGCAACAGCACTCAGACCTCTAGGGTATGCTAATCCTGTTGCTTATTACCTGTTCCTTTAGCTAATATTAGCTTTAGTGGGGCTGCCAGAGTTACACTAACTAGGGCAGCTCCCTCAGCTTAAGTGCTGCAGATAGCACATTCGCAGCCCTATGGTGGGGACTCATGTATGCTAATTTGGACTTACAATTAGCAACCTCTGGAACCTTACTCTGTATAGCTGGGTTAGGTTCCTTTAGGATTTATTAGCACCTCTGTGCCTGCCGCAGTGATATTGCTCATTCAGGCAGCAAGCTGAGTGCTTATCCCCATCAACTATTTAGCCTAAAGGTGCTTATACAGAATTCTATCTAGACTACACTTTGTCTATTCAGGATATACTATATACACAATACCCACACTATTTATGTGATACACCAAGTCTAGAAACAGATATATATATAACACTGCAATACTAGCACTCTAGCCCCACACCTCTTCGGTTCTTTTTAATTGTTTTTATTACAGTTTGTGTTCTGTTATTGTGGTTTTGGAACAGTTTTATTTTAAGTTACTTAATAAAAATTATGTTTTAATTAGGGTGTGTATTTTGTGCCACATTATAGGGATTCTATTCTGTCTTAGTCTATCTTCTAGAGTGCCACAGAGCTTAGCTCCGCTCCCTCGGACGCGCCGCGCTTCTCTCATGCGCGGCGTGCACACGTGACGTCGTGTACCACTCCCCAGCTGCGTGGCAAATACTTCCAGCCCACTTGTCTCCTGCAGCCAATCCTTGCCTCCGTGGAGGCTGCGCCTCCACTCCGCCTCCTTTGCTACTGGTTCCTGTGTGCTACATAAACCCTGCAGTTCCTCTCATACCTTGCTGAGCATAACTTGTTGTAGCCTTGAGCTCCTGCGTCTGTTGTACCTTGCTCCTTGTCCTGTGTTCTTTTGTAGTTTAATTCTTCGTGTACCGACCCGGCTTGACTTTGGAACCCCTATGGATATTGACCCTGGCTTACCCTTGACTCTGCGGACCTCTCCAAACCAGACCCGGCTACGTTTGACAATCCGCCTGCCAGGCACGCTTCTGCTGCTGTGGGTGCGTAGTTTACTACTTTCCCACCTCAGTAAAAGGGTCCTTTCTTGCTCGTGGGCAGAACAAGCGCTACATTAGTCTTGTTAACCTGTTTTTAAAATGTAATTTGTTTTTATTAACACTCTCTTGTAAGATATTGGTATGCCACAAACTATGTGTATAGTTAAAAAAAATATTATATAAAATTATGTATAAAATGTTTATGTTTACTAGCATATCCAATATACTATTGTTTTGATTACATCATAATATGGGTATTAGTGATTACATTTGATATATTTTACACTATACAGTAATTAGACTGAATAAAAACATACCAATATATTAAGAGATCTCCTTGTACAATGTGAAAATCATATGTTGTGCAAATGTGAAAATGGCTCAATTAAGGTGTTCACAAAATTTATCGATGTTTGTTATTTCGAATTATATTGATGAATTATATTTTAATATTGTATAAAGATTTAATATATAAATTTGTATTGTGTCCACTGGGCTTATCAGTTCTAATTTAATTAATTTCTCAGGTTATATGTGATATTGAATTTATAATTTAGATCACATAATTTGCTATATACTATAGTAAGTTTTTATCCTATTAAGTACTGCATTCTCTATAAAAAAAATATCTATAACACTAAGATATCTGATGTCATCAGCTTATTGGTTATTATCCTTGAAAATTCATTAGGTCATTGACCAATGTAAGTTGGGAGTTGCTTCTATAAAGTTAGGGTCAGACATTATCATCATAACCCCTGAGGAAGCGGCAACGGAGAAACACGAATGGGGGTGCATTCTGTCCAGGAGAGGAATACTAGCTTCGACACTCTGAATGTCCGTTAGCTCATTGAAGCTCAATCCTCAGCTTGATCGTCAAAACTCCACCAAAGTCCCGCGAGAAGAGAGTGACGTCACGGGATGCGTAAGCGGAGACGGAGAGAGAGGTAATGAGAAGTGTAACAGGGGAGTAATCCCTGTAAATTAATGGGCCTTTAATCTAGCAGTGTGGTGGTTAACTGCTGGTAGTCAATTAATAAACACCACCTGCCTGATTTAGATTGCTTACAAAAGCCTGTCTGTTGAGACAGGAAGTGTCTCCTTAGCTCATACCTGAGCTGAACTTGGGAGAGAGAGCATAGATTGTCTTTGACTCTCACAACAGTCTTGAGCCCTGCCAGAAGAAACAGCAGAGCTGCTTACAATACACAGGGAAATCTTCTAAACCTGAATGCTGACACACCCTGAGGGAAGGGAGCTGAACCAGGAACAGAGGAGATTTTCCCTTCAAGGAACAGATAAGACTTTCATTCTTAAGAGACTTCTTATATCTGCTTATTTCATGCTATATGTTTTGGGGCTGGGAGACATGCTTAACTAAGGGAGTTGTGAAATTGCATAGTATTTCACTAGAAATACTCCCAAGTGAATAGAAGCTGTGTTTCCCCCTTGTTTGGATGGTTTCCTATTGTTAAGGAAAAGGCACAATAAAGTCTCGTTATAATTTCACCTTATAAAGTCTCCAATTGTGTACCTCTGTGAACGTCCGTCTACAAGAAGCCAGCTGTGAACGGAGCATTAGGCACAGAAATGCCGGATTTGATGCCGAGTGAGACTGGAGTGACAGACCCGTTCTCTTAGGTGTGATTCCCTCTTCCTGGGTACGCAAAGTCACTGACTGTATGTACAGGTGCCGACGAGTAT